>NC_079289.1:98994886-99299886 GCF_023638135.1 Falco biarmicus | reverse complement strand
ATTCATTGTGTTCTATGTCAATCTTATCTTTATGGAATTCTAAACTGCTTGCATGCTTGGGTTTTTTTTTTTTGTTTGTTTTGTTTAGTGGGTTATTTTGTTTGGGAGTTGGTTTTTTTGTTTGTTTGTCTGTTGGCTTTTTTACATACATTAGTATACTTCCCAGTTAAAGCTCACAATAAAAATAACTAAATAATTAAAAAAAATAATGAATGGGCTTCTATCTGAGCATGCATTTGCTCTCACCATTGTTTCATTACCATGAAGACCAGTGTGTTCTAGAATAAAATTACAAAAACCTTAAAATATAAACAGATCAGTGTTATATGCAATATTTCAGACTGACCATATTACTTCTGTGTCTTTATTTGTTTAATTATACTCAGTGTTGTAAAATCAGTCTAGTTAGAACTCTTAACAATTCAGTATAAACGTAACTATAAAATCAATTAAGAAATACACTTCAAAAATTTTGCAAGAAAAGATATGTTATATACTAAAATAAGATTCTGGATTATATGATCCTAAACATAATTCTTTAAACAGTAGGACATTTTTACTAATTTAACTAGTAACAAGGTGGACTGGAACAGCTCTCTTTCCAATAATATGGCTATGAATTTTCTTTTTACCTCAGGTCTACATCTTCATAAGTGGGTAAACATTGACTGACTATGAATCCATCTGTTGTTTGAAGAGAAGTACTCTAGTCCTACCCGTATTTGTTTACAATCTAGATTTATGAAACAAACCTCTTTCACACTCTCATAAAACTTCCAGACTACAGAACCACACCTCTATCTCACTGAACAAAATGGTTTTAATTTATTACCGTTTAGTCTGCAAGACATTTTCCTGCTAGTATATCTTTCCATTAATTCTTTTGGCCATCTAAAAACTACAGTGATCCCTTAGGAAGTAAAAGAACACATATATTCATACATTTTGTAAATTATTTTTTGTCTATCTTTAAAATCAGCTACCCACACATCAAAATATCTGTCCCCAATATAGCTGTTTGTCTAAAATTTCCTTCTTAGGAATTTTTTTATATTTCTTTCTTTCTTTCTTTCTTTCTTTCTTTCTTTCTTTCTTTCTTTCTTTCTTTCTTTCTTTCTTTTCTTTCTTCCTTCCTTCCTTCCTTCCTTCCTTCCTTCCTTCCTTCCTTCCTTTCTTTCTTTCCTTTCTTTCTTTCCTTTCTTTCTTTCTTTCTTTTCTTTCTTTCTTTTCTTTCTTTTCTTTCTTTCTTTCTTTCTTTCTTTCTTTCTTTCTTTCTTTCTTTCTTTCTTTCTTTCTTTCTTTCTTTCTTTCTTTCTTTCTTTCTTTCTTTCTTTCTTTCTTTCTTTCTTTCTTTCTTTCTTTCTTTCTTTCCTTCTTTCTTTCTTTCTTTCTTTCTTTTTAATGTGCTTCAGTGATCAAGGATTACAGGCACTAGTGTTGAAAAGCAATAGAGTGTGAAAAAGATATGAAGAAGATCATTAATTCTTTTGTGTGTTATAGAATCCATTCCACTTAAACATTCCTAAAATTCTTAGAGAAAGAAAGTTTTTCAGCATCTGTAGTTATACCATTTATCTCTGACAAAGGGTAGCTTTGAGATCTAATATCTTATCTATTAATTCAATTACAGAAACATTTTCAACTCTTGTGCTAATATTTATAATCAACGTAAGTTAGAAATACAACAAAATCTTTTTTTCTCATTAACCTGTAATGATATAACTCTCAAGATTCATAAAATAATAGCAAAAAGATGTCATGAGGAAGAAACATCCAAAATAAATTACCTGATATTCTTTTTAGTTTGTAATCAGTAAATATTTCCATTGTAGTTATGGTACCATGAAACTGTTAGAATGTGTCTCTGCATGTCTGTATACATTACACAGTTTTGTTTCTAGATACATGTTACTCTTTCTGCTCCATATACTTTTCTGTCTGCATTAAAAGATCTTGTAAAACCTTCTGATTAATGAATTATTTAACTAATCATGTTCTAAAGTGCTTTTGTCTTCTTACAGTTTTGACTATTACTCTGAAATTCATAATCTTTATAAATCTACGTATTGTATTGTCTTGGTTTCAGCAGGGATAGAGTTGTTTTTCTTCTTAGTAGATAGTACAGTGCTGTGTTTTGGCTCTGATGTGAGAACAATGTTGATAACACACTGATAGTTTTAGTTGTTGCTGAGTAATGTTTTTATTAAGTCAAGGACCTTTCACTTTCTTGGGCCCTGCCAGCGAGAGTGCTGGAACTAGCCAAAGAGGTATTCCATACCATACGACGTCTTGCTGAGTATATAAACTGAGGGAAGAAGAAGGAAGCAGGGGACATCCGGCATTATGGTTTGTCTTCCTGAGTAACTGTTACGTCTGATGGAGCCCGGCTTTCCTAGGGGTGACTGAACACCTGCCTGCCCATGGGAAGTGGTGATTGAATTCCTTTTTTTGCTTTGCTTGCTTGCATGGCTTTTGCTTTACCTATTATATTGATCTTATCTCAGCCCTCAAGTTTTACATTCCTTTCAGATTCTTCTCCCCATCCCTCTGGGTGAGGGGGAGTGAGTGAGCGGCTGCGTGGTGCCTGGTTGTTGGCCAGGGTAAAACCACAACATGTATTCACATACCTGAAATATAATTTTCTGAACAGTTCCAAAACATTGCCCCAAAATCACACTACTAATAATAAGCAGACTTTAGCAGTTTTGTAATGAAGTTTTGGTAAAAACAATGCTTATATTTTGTTTAACAATTGAGGAAAGGATATGTTCTGATGACAAAATACTTCACACCTCCTGTCATTTGCATCAATGCCATAAGTCCTCTTAAATTATTTACTTGAACAGATCCCTCATTGCCAGGTGCAGATGGCACAATCAGTACATAAAATGTGAAAATGAATCAGGATATCAAATTATTTTCAAAATTTCTTAGCCCATGAAAAAATGAAAAATTGATTTTATTACACAGAAAATTAAATGCCTGAAAAGACTGTGTTTGTTATACCGATGAGTACTAAAAGACAGTAAAACCCAGTGTAGGATCAAGATGTAGGCAGAGATAGAACTGTTTTTAAAAACAGTTAGTAAAATAAGTAAAATTATCTGAGGTTTGTTTTTTTTTTTCTCCTGTACCCTTAGTCTAAATCTGAAAAAAAAAAAAAAGAAGAAAAAAAGAAGAAGGAAATAAAACACAAAATTGCAAGATAAAACAAAAACTCATGGGGGAGGGGAGGAACAAAGCAGAAAATCAACTGTCTTTGAACTTAAATAATTTCACATAAAAAGCTTCTTCCACTCATTCTTTCTCCCATCCTTTCAGGTGGTGTCTCCTTAGTATCTGTTTCAGTAGAATAGGTAGGATTGTCCTCCTCCTTCTCCTTCTGACTGGTAGAAACCACTGTTTTGTGATAACTGATATGCATTTAGCAGTCCTGGAAAGGAGTGAAGATCACTGTCACCAAAGTATATATTCAGTTTCAGTGATAACATTCATTTGAAACATTTTAATGCAATTTTAGGCTATGTGAACAGGTGCAATCACACCACCATACCTTGTTATTTAGGAAGAGTACTGTAGACATGAATACAGCAGCAAGGGACTGTGCTCCAGTTAAAATAGACACATTTGGAAAATGCAAGTGTGTTTAAGCTAATGAGCACGTGAAATATGTCAGGAAAAAGTAATAAAATTATAACAAACAAAATTATATACATTATATTGTCTCCAAAAAGCAAATAAACAGAACATTAAAATCTGCTATGAACTTTTTGATCGTTAGCTGGAAAATGTTTAGGGGCAAAAAAAATTGCCTAACATTTCATATGCATTCAGAAAAGCAAAACAAACAAAATAAACTAGAGCAAAATGAATACTGAATAGAATAAGCAACTTTTCCTTCACTGCAAGTAACAACATCAAGGTGCAGTCATCTGTGTAAATTGTCCATTGCTTATGGGCAGTTCTAAATTTTGTGATACATACTGCACACAGAGGTAACTCCTGGATTTAAAAGTGCTGACAGAAATGGTCTTGGAATAAAGAAATATAGATAGGGGAATCTTGCAAAATTTACATTTCTGAAAAATTTGACAGCTTGATAATAACTGTCTGCAGTTATGATGCAAGTTAGTTGGTGGTGGGAGGTATAAACCAAACCAACCAACCAAACAGAAAACCCAAAATTCATAAGATATTTGCTCGTTCCTCACTTGTATCATCACTGCAATAAAAAGATCATTATTGTTTGGGCTGAACAAACTGTGCAGTTCTGCTTTCCCTTTATTAGTCTGGATTGGTAGAGACCACATTCATTAAATCCAGTGTGCAATTAAGATGATAAAAAGGATCCAGTGAAGAAATACCAATTTGTTATTACTGAAGAACCAAGCAGTGTTTGTGAAGGAGCCAACCAACAGCACAGTTAGAAAAATGTCATTTCCGTTTCTTTCATTCAGCTTTCACAACAATAATGTGCAAAAAGAATTTGAACCATATCTGTTTTGTTCTCCTCGTGATGTGATCCTACCAGCCCCAGTGAACTCCTAAATTAGCAAGGTCCAGAAATGTTTGAAGATATGTTTTATTTTCAAATACTCCAAAATACATATTTCATATTTTAATGAATCCTGCATAGCAGCACAAACTATTAAGTAGAAAGCTAAATCCCCACAAAGTGTCACAACATCTAGAAATATTCACCTGGGAAGCAATGTCCAACCTTTTACGCAAAACAGGGCTAACAATGAATTCAGACAAGGCCTTTGTCCAGCTGAGTCTGGGAAAATGTCTGAGGAGAGATACTCCGCAAGCTGTTTATGCTGCCTGGTCCAATGGTTAATAAAACTCATGCTGAGCATTCCAACACCACATCCCTCCTTATAACCAGTTGGAACACCAATGTATTGTTTCTCTTTCCTTAACCAGGCACCATTGTCCTGGATCCACCTCATTGATGACCTCTTCTAGGCAGTGTGGGATGACTGTGAGGTTCTCTCAACCCCAAACCACCTATTCTCCAGTTCAGCTCCCCCAGCCTTTCCTTGCAGGGCAAGTTCTCCATTTCCAACCAAATCAGGAGACCTTGGTTCGACTCAGATGAGTTTACCCTTTTGGACTGGATGCATCCCATGAAGTCCCAGGTGCTTGTAAGGATCAAGACTTCACAAGATAAACCTTAATCAATCTTCTACTACCATTGAAAAGTTCTTCTTGAACCCTGTCTCTAGGCACAGAGACTTCAAAGGCCTTCCTAATAAAGGCTGAGGCAAAAAAGGCAAAAAGGACCTTAGCCTTATCTGCATCCACTGCCACAAGGTCACCTATCCCTTCTTTACAGGAGGACTCTGTGCCTGGTGCAGAGCACGTCTCCTGAGTGGCACCACCTGCCCTCTCAAGCACAGTGTGACTCAAGGACTTTTACAGGCCAGGGCCTTCTCCAGCTTCCTGGAGGGGACGTTCTGGGCCCTTTCATAGCCACCACTAGCTTGCTAAAGCTTGTGCTAGATGCAGTCTTGCTCAGCTGGTGTCACCCCTGGAGGTGGGCAGGAGCCTGACAGACCCTGTGCAGCAGTCAGCCATATTCATGAGTGCCCACCCTTTTCAGTCAAGAGCCATCCTCCTAACAGGGAACAGCTAACAGAAAACTGCACTTCACAAGTCTTAAGGGGCTTCCAGAGGTAACTACAAACATAAATCATGATTTTTGAAGGAAAAAAAAAGAAAAGGAACAGAAAAAGTAAATAAACAAAACAAACCCCACAAACTGGTGTGTGTGTGGGTGTGTGTGGGTGTGGTTGGTTGGGTGTGTGTGCGTGTGTGTGTGTGTCTTGGGGAGAAAAAGGGATTAAAAATAAGCCAACTCCATCACCCAGCTCCCCCAGGACTTGCTTAAATCATAATTGGGGGGTCGAGGTTTGGGGTGGGGAAGGAATAAACAGCACTCCATTGCTACATGTAAAAAAGTGTTAAGCTACTGGAAAAACAAAAGAATGTTGCACTGCATTTGAGTAGGAAGGTTTTGGTAGCTGGTGGTGTTACATGTGGGGCTTCTGTAAGAAGCTGCTAGAAGCTTTCCCTATGTCTATAGCCTCTCTAACCCAATATCTAAACAAACCCCACATAAAACCTGAAATAAGTAGGTAAATGCATAGCACCCCACAAGTAACTGCTAGAGGGAGGAAAAGAAAACCACACTCAGCAACCTCCAGCAACAAAAAGTCCCTGTCTAAATAAATACAGAAAACATTAAAAAACAACAACAAAACAACCCCAGCAAAACCAATTTTTTTTAAAAAACAAACAAACCACAACCTAAAACAAAACAAAACAAACCCAAACCAAACCCACCTGAACAAAGTAGTGCTATGGGAAAAAAGAAAACCTACTGAAAAATAAAAACTTCACTCCTATACAAATAAATAAATACATACATAAATTAAAACCCCCATACAAACTCAATAACAAATTGCCAAAAATAAGATTGCCACTACTTCTTAAAACAACCCACAGAAAAGGAGGAAAATAAAAAAAGGAAATTTAAAAAAAGAAAGACCCCCCTAAAAACAGCCACCCATACATACTTCCAAAATACAAGGGAAGAAATTCAAGAAGCTACTACCCCCTGCACCCCTCCTCCCCCTGGTCCTTCCCAAGTCAGAAAAATAAACATGGTGAAGAAAACACTGTCAAAACTGTCTGTATAACTCAAAAATGTCTACTACCTCTCTGCTTGCTGTATTCTGCACAGCAGGGAACTGACTAAGGGTGCTGGCTGAGAATGAAATACCAGTACTGAATCATGTTTCTTATGTAAGTGTATTTACAGGTTTCTTATAACCCTAAAAGGATTCACAAGAGAGGAAATCATAAATCTTTTCAAAATGTTTTCCCTTGTTCCTCGGTAAGGGAATAAAGCCTGACAGAGCATTTTTAACATGTGTCTGCTAGGAACTTGCTATGCTTCCATAATAATTCAAATATAAGCAAAACCTCATTTAAATAAATCCTGCCAAGGATTTAACTCACCTAATTTTATGGGGGAAATTCCCTTGCCTAAACTTTTGCTACCAGTGGCATTTTAGGCACTGTAGGGTCTGTCTGGCTTCTAGGTGTTCCTTAACAAGAAAAGGGGTCCTAGGCTCTATTTAATATCTGCCTATCCAAGACAGACATCCCAGGTTAGGGGGTAGAGTTTGGAGGTCATCTGGAAGCAATGTAAGAGAAATTTATTTTACAAATATTGTCTTAGATTCTTGTATTTGGGCAACAGATTAATGCCCAGAAGTCTATAGTGAGTCTACATCTACCTTGAGAAAGTTAGCTTACTATTTCATTAGAGGAAATAGAAAGAAAGTGGGCATTTTGGGGCATGAATCGTATGAACTGTTTTGGATATCTGCTTCATGAGATTCCACAGAGGTGCCTATTTCTCTGCTAACTGTACAGTGGTGCAAATACACAGAAATCAGTTGTAGACATTTAAAGTTAGGTAAGATTACTTTTTCAAGGGAACTTCATGATCTCTAGCTGGCAATACCTACATGTATTCTGTACCACATTTGTTACACCTAAGAAATACAGATAAGTCCCACTTCAGCCAGTATAAAGGCAATACCTACATGGAAACTGTCGATTGTGATTATGACCACATGGTAACTGCTTTTTCCAGCAGATGAGGTGATGTATAGAGAAATAATAAAAGTTTCTGATACATTTTCCCACTGCCTTTTCTGCAGAGTTCTGAAAATTACAGAAGTGTCTGTGACTTCTGTGCTATTCTGTGTACTGCCCCGACTAGCTTGTCAAATTGGAGGTTTTGTCACAAGGTACAAGGGCTATGATGAACTCATAATCAAACCAACAGATCATTCTCAAACTAAAAAACATACACAGCAGCTTTTGAAGTGAATAGACTGGCTGCAACCCTCTGATCTGCCTGCATTTTATCAGAGAAAAATAATGATGTCAAAACCTGTGGTGATTTTTCTTTAAGAAATATCATTTATTCACAGGTCACACAAACAGCAATCAGTTTTTAACATATCTGTGGAAAAAAAAAAAAAAAAAGAGTACTGTATAAGCAACACATCATAACTTGTTATTGACTTGGAAGAGGCAATGAAGAGCCTGCCCTACATTCATGCTATGTTTATTTGGAATGCACAGTTTAAAGAAACTGAAAACTACAGGAAAAGGGAAGTGAGACAATATTTCTCCTTTCCTTGCCTATATCTGCAAAGTTGCTGACATTTATGCTGGCTGGCTACTCAAATTTTAATCATCAGTGGATTTAAAAAGACCATAGATGCAACCATTTCTGAAAACTGAAATAACTTTCTACTTGTTGTTTCCACTGGTATGTCTGTGTAAGGCATTAGGTTCCTAAAAATTCACCATCAGGATATTTCTGGCAGAATAGCAAAGTAATATTTCTTCAAAACAGTAGGCTTCAGCACTTAAATTTACAGTATGTCCCAGATATTTCAACTACTATATTGCTATTTGTGTTTGAGCAACACTGGGAATTTATCCTTCCCTACAAGAAATGTGAAATTGTAGGGGTTATTAATTTCTGGCCAAAATTTTGACCTCTTCCTCCTCATAAATTTATTGAATGATTTTTTGCTGATATCAGAGTATATTTCAGAAGGTTTTAACACAAAAAACTAACCATGACACAATCCACAAAACCCCCAAACTAACAACAAAAAGGCTAAGTGTGTGTATGTATATATATATATATATATATATATAAAACCCGAGTTTTCATAACGGATTGCATTTTAACTCTCCTTCAGTTTTTCTCTAGAATTTTTTTACCTAAGAAAATTTTCCAAATATCTGTCACATTTTTGGAAAACATTTCAACCACATTCCCATCTGTCCCATCCCACCTCCCCATTTATATATGGGTTCTTATTAGAGGACAGAAACCCCAAGTATTTTCTTCACCAAATCGCGATACATCTTTACTGAGTCAACATAACACAACTCCCTTTCTAGTCTAAGAAATAGAAGCACATGAATAATGATCAGCTACTGATCTAATTCTGTCTCATACAAAGGAAATATCCTAGTGAAAGAGGAATTGAAGTTTTCTCAGAGACAATAAAAGTAGAGATGTGAGGGATTAAAAGATACACCAGTGTCAAAAAGCAAGTTTCATGGTTGTAGGACAACTTAGTATTTTTCATAAAGTAGCAATAACTATTTGTAATGTAAAGAGAATATTCTTAATATTATTTACACTGTTAAATAATCCACATTGATTAAAATATACTACTCAACAAGAAGCAAAAGACAGATAAAGCCACTAGCTAAAAGGCATGTGTTCCAAAAGTGGGATCTAAGGAAAGAATTGCTATCTTTAGAACCATAAGCCTTAAAAGCCTTGCCTAGATGGGACATAAAAGCCTCCTTAGTTTTAAACAAGTTTTTAAGAAGTATCTGGGTGCTAACAACTACTTTGTTCTGGCAACATTTGCCAGAATCATTTATCTTATCTTCCTTGATAAAGTTGATCTATTTTCAACCAGTCTAGAGGATCAATTTCTAACAAAATCCAATGCCAGCTGTGAATATTGCTGCACTTATTTAATACTGTACCTTGTTTATCTATATCTCAGTCCAGTTTTGTTTGCCTCTGAATGGAGGTAATTAAATTCACACTTTTCATGCCGGGTGAATGACATTCACCCTGGGGGAAGAAGAAGGGAAAGTGGAATCATTCTAAGGTAGAAACCAACAGGCAGGAGTTTGAAAAAGACCATATATTCATCTTCAGGAGGACTCATACGCGATACATTAAGTTTATTCTGCAACTCAGTATCATGTACTTGCAGAGTCAAACTCTCCCAACTCTGTGTACAGACAAAAGCAATATATTTTAAGAGCAAGGTTGGTACAGGGTGCCCAAATGGAAATGCAGCTGGGACATTTCTGAGTGTAAAAAATAGTCTGACGTTCTAACAGTGTGAAAGGATGCATTCACAGCTTCCTCCCAGGGTTATTTTACTTTACACCATGTCACAAAACAGCAAGCGGTTCTCTGCGATACATGCTGGGAGCACCAACTAAGGGTTGAAGGAACCTTAATTTACATTACTTGTCCAAAGATAGTTAATGCATTTTAATGTTTTGTAATTCAGATTATATTGCATTCAAGAATGTTTTCTACAGAGAAACCATCCCACCAAAATGAATGGAAATCCTAATTTTCTTCATAGATGAGTGCTGTAAGCACAAGGTGAAGTGTCATGTCCACACTTTTTTTATTGATAACTTAATTTCAAGCTACATGACACTTTAGTAGCAGAGTGGAAGATACCTTTTCCAGAAAATATTATAGCATACCTTACAGTTGCTTTCTTCCAGTGGTTTAGTGATTTCTAGGTACCCATATAGTAATTCTAAAGTGTTTATGAAAGATGATTAAGAAAAGAGAGTTCAAATAGGTAATACATCATCGTGCATACATAATTCTATTGAGAGTTCATAAACCAGTAAAGGTTACGAACCAAGAATATGTTATCTGAGCAAAAGAAAAGTGTCTTGAAATGAAATTCTACCTTCTGACCTCCCCAAATCTGGGAAGAGAAAAAAAAATTATACTGAATTCTCACATTTTTCAAAGAGTAATTTAAACACTGCATATTGGCAAGCAGGAAGCAAGCTAACATCCTACAGTATACCCTGACAGGAAGGAGACATACCTTGTTGGTAAAAAACCTTGTAAGACCTAAGAAGCCTCCCTGGGAGCCATCAAGTTCTTTTCTATTAGTCAACCTGCAGGTCCAGCTAGTACATCAACTGTGGTTTATTAGACAGTGATTCACCTTAGGCAGTCAATTCTGCTTAAATACTGTGTTGGAAATTCAGGAGTGTACATAGGTTAGATATGTAAAAGATGAGGACTGGAATCAGGATGAAAATAGCTAAGGCCTAAATCTATTGCTGTATTCAATATATGCTTTCTTATTTTGAAAAAAAAAACAAAACAACTAAGACTGCTGCTGTGACGGGTTATGACAGCTATTCACTTATTCAATTATCATAGTTCGTAAGATAAGTTAAAAGAAGAGATAACTGTCAGTATAAATGTGCAATTAATTCTATTTCTATGTTAATTTTAATGAATTTATAAGCAGATCTGATATATATAATCAGAGTGATAATCATATATATTTATAACAATCTATCTAAAACATAAATACCATTTCTAACTCCATAATAATTGTTTTTCCTGCATTTAAATAAAAAGCATTATTTAAGCACAGGATGTCTATTCAGCTGAGCACTGTAACACTTCAACCAGTTTAACAACAGGCATGAGTTTACTCTAATAGTACATAAACTTTACATGAATAAGAATTAAAACAAATTCTGGTGCTACATAATTACAGTCTCTAGAATAAATTCATACATAAAAAATGAAATAAAAGATCAGCTTCTTTCAGTCTCTGTCACAGAGGAGTTAGGGGGTGAGGTAGCCACAAGGACAGAAACATACCAACCAAGGACATAAAATCTGAAAATCACTTGCTAAGCAGGTTGGTCATAGCAGGTGGATAGCAATTTCTGTTCTGCCACAAACACACACACATGTCATGTAAAAAATATGCTGGCACCAATCATGGCCGCCAGGCCAGTCATGAAAAGCTGCAGGAACTCTGGACAGAGGACTCCAGCCAGTCCAAGTGGCTCCTTCAATCAATTCAGATTATAGAAAATACTTTCGTATATTTTAAAGAATTCAATTGAAACACCAAAATATAATTATTACCTCTAGGCAGGAAAAGAAGCAGGTAGTTCTTAAGGTTTGAAGTCTAAGACATTTATAGCTCTTGTAAAACAAACAAAGAAAAAGGGTAGCAACTCGTTACTCTTGGTAAAATGCTCTAAATATTCAAAGCACTGTATAAATATTAGTTTGTATTCCACCAAGTGCTAAATGGACATTGTACTTTTATTTTATTTTCTGCAATATACTACAATACTTGTTCTCAAAATCTGGGGTTCTAAGCTTTGAAGAAGTAGAAGATTTGATCCTTGCTGGGAGACTGTGTTTTCTGGCCAAAATTACACAGTGCTTTAATTTGCTAGGGCCAAATCATGATTTATCATGCACACCATGTAGCTATCCAACACATGTCAAAGCAGAGCAAATCTTGTATTTCCTTCAATCAACATTCTGAGAAAGATTCTAGTTACATTACTTGTAGCCTACAGTAGAATAAATATATTAAGATGTTTAACCATTCATTGCAAAATCAATTCGGCCTTTAAAGAAAAAGAAAGAAAACAACAAAATTCTAGTAATCACATTCTTGAATGATTTAAATTTTATGTCAGTTATTATCATGCTCTGTTCGTCAGCAGCCTAATATTTACCTGTTCATGAACTATTACTTTTCCTGTGAAGCTGGTCACAAACAGGTGAATTGCTTAAGAGAAAATTATTTCTTTTAAAAGATTGTCATAATCGTGGAGAAAACTTCCAGGTCTGTGCCTGTAAGAGCTTTGGTGAAAACCCACCAACTGACACCACTGCCACAGCAGATATTTGTCTCAACATTGCTATGGCAGGAAAACCACCAACTAACACCATGGAGCAATGGGGAGAGCTAATTCAGAGAAAATTAACCAAATCCCTGCATGCATCCAGACCCGTGGCTGGGGAGATTAAGGGCCTTGGAGACCCCTGAGGACCATCTAAATCTTCTGGAGACCCCCTAGTGACAGTATTGGGCTGCACCACCGCTGGGTGGAAGGTGTGGTTAAGTAGAACAGCTCAGGATAAAGGAACGGAACCAACCAATATCGTACGGAACATTCCCCCAGCAGACTTGAAAATTAATTGGAATGTTGGGATGCTGCAGCTCTGGGGTGGTAGCTATTTCATTTTTTCCTTCTTTATTTCCTTCCTTTCTCTCTTTATCTCTCTGTCTCTCACCTTTGCATTTGCAAATCGCTTGTCAGGCAAATAAAGTTCCTTGGCTCTTTACTCCGTTTTGAGTCTTAATTCTGTTCCTGAGAATATGGGCAAAATCTTGATCTAGTCTTTGACCAGCATGCAACAGTGCCACAAACTGACAAAAAACAGCAGACTTCCACTGACTAAAAAAGATTCATAACAGGGAAAGGTCTTGCCCAGGTTTGGTTTGTTGTTGTTTTTGTTTTAATCAATATTCTGTAAGAATATACAGTATTTGGCAGATGGAGGTTAAGGGGATCCAGTGAGTTTTATTTTCAAAATAAGTACCAACAATTTTCTAAAGAAGAGTAGTAAGTATGAAATGTAGTTGATATATGTTAGAATATATTCAGTAAATGAGGTACTATTTACAAAGGTGTGTCCTAAAGCATTGTCATGGATAAATTATGAAGCAACTCACAAATTAAGGTTTCCCAGCAAATCATTAGAAAATTTGTTCAAGAAAGACTTCCACATCTGCCATGTTGAAGACAGTGGAGGGATAATAACTCTGCACCACAGTTATAACAGTGATACAGATGTTCGGCTAAGCTCAGTCTTTAAATTCAGATATGCTAACATTGCTGTTATAATATGGCCTTATCTCAGAGTTTTATAATCAGTTCATACTGAGAAAATGAATATAATCTATCAATACACACGTTTTTCCTATAAAACCAGCCAGCAGTCACTTAAGCCTCCTCTCAATCCTAAATTTACTACTAGTAAAGACTGAATTGCACCCAAAGTTTTAAATCGCTTATAGCACCTAATATTGGTACAGTTCATACATATGTTGAGATATCATTCTTTTGTTGCTGGAGGTAAAATAATCTAATTACTGTCAACAGAAAGCCTGCAAGATTTAAACCATTCTCCTCAGCATCTCAACTTCTCTGAAGTGATCATTTATACTCAATATTTTAGGGTTTTGTCAGCAGTTGGTAATTTATTTTACTTGTCATTGAGATAATGCTGTCTTTTTTTTTTTTTTTTTCTTTTTTGACACCACCACCATCCTTTCACTCTTCCTCATTGTTTGTCACCTCTTACATCTCATTAGATTTATGGCATCTTCTTTAGGGGCAGAGATATTAAACTTGAAGCAAGGAACCGTGTGCTTTCAAAGTTATTTTAAATATATTTTTACAGAGAGAAGCTGCAAAACATGAACTACTTTTCTCCACAATAGAAACAAAGTTCCTGAGCCATGCTAGAATACATTGATAAAAGACTGCAGAAAGAGGAAAGCTATTTGCAGGAAAACTCCTGGCAGGAAGACAAGTCTCCACTTGTGATTCGTATCTTCAGGGAAACCAAATAAAACCAAATAAATTCACATGAGACACAAGGATATTAGTAGTGCTATAGTCACATGTAACATCGGCAATTTAACATCAATTAATACTTATAAAGGCTTTTAAAAATATAGTTATTTGGATCTTATAGTAAAGAATATGCCAGAGTTACATTTACACTTAAAATAATGTAAAAGGAAAGATATTTCCTTTTCTGTGTTTGTTGAAACTACACACCTAAGATAACAATAAAGTTCAAAACACATTCAAAGCAATCTGTTTTGCACAAATATTGTATATAACACAAAATGCCATAATTTAACCTCTCAACTAAATTACACTTCCCTGAACCAAATGTACACAAAGTGTTCAGGTACCATAACACAGAATTTTCCTAGATGCCTAAAAATCACTACCAAGTATCCTTGGCTCTTCTTCCCTGTATTTTCAGACAGCCCCTGGGATTGCTAAGGGATGGATACCTATAAGAGTAGGAGAAGAAAAAAAAATAAATATTTATTTGAATACAATGTCAAGAGATGACCTGCATGCTCTTCCAGAGGAATAACGGGACACCTGACCCCAGGCTCTGTTTCTTAGGTGAGGAGTGCTTCTCCCATGAGGAGCAGCAATTTGTTTTTTCAGCTGTGCACATACTTTGTAGCACCTCTCCAGATGCTACATTTATGGTCCATCTGTATTTTTTACAGCCAAGAGAAATCCCTTTGGTTTTGTTGTCCAGGTGTCAAAATGAATTATCATCCAGCATTCATCTCACACAGCTGGAGACTATTAATCCAGAACTAAAAAGTTTCACATTCTCTGTAAGTAGTGACTACAAATTCTGAAAACTTGTCTAAGACAGTACAAGCAATCTCTGTCTCTTTTTTTTTTTTTTTTTTTTTTTTTTTGTTAATATGTCTTAACTGTAGTGTAAATTCTCCACTATGAAGCCAAGCATGACAGTTGAAATAAACTGAATGCTTTAGAGGGAGTTCTAATGGACCTTTGTTCATAATGGACACAGCATAAATTGTTTAATAGAAAAACTTATTTTTCCTAGACAAGTCTATTGTAACCCAGATACTGTGAAAAATATTCACAATATATGACATCTTTTCTTTCACGTAGTAGCATAGGATAATTCAGTTAGGAAGTGATCTCAGATAGCCTCTAGTCCACCCAAAGCGGGGCCAGGTCTAGGGTCAGAACAAGTTGCTCAGGGCTTTGCCCAGCTGAGTCTTGAAAACCTCTGAGGACAGAGAATACACAACCTTTTGAAGACTGGGATATTGCAGTGCTCCATTATCTTCACAGTGATGCTTTTTCCCCCCTTATATCTAGACAAATAATACATGTTTTAATGTATGAATGTCTCTCATTCTTCCACCATAAATCTAAGTTAAAAGCCAAATCCATCTTAATGACCCCTTTATAGATGCTGAGGAGCTGCTGTTTGGAGGTCCCAAAGCGCTCTCTCCTCCAGGCTGAACAAGCCCAGCTGCCTTAGCCTCTTCTCATGAGGCAGAAGCTGGAGCTGCTCAATTGTTCCCAGCTAAGCTAACTAAAATTTATTAGCATTCATCTTGCATTGATGGGCTTGGAACTGGATACTGCATTTCAGATGCAGTCTAACATGTGATATGTTAAGGGGCAAAACAACTTCCATTGCTGTACTGTGTTCCTGTTGATAACACCTAGGATGCTGTTGGCTTTCTTTACTGACAGGCAACACTGCTGATACCTTGACCTCATGGTTCTTTTCAGGAAAGCTTCTCCCCAGTAAGTCACTCCTCATACTGCTCCACTATAAGAAGTTAGTCCACCCTCAGTTCACCATTTCACATATGTTCACATCAAATTTTCTAAAGTTTCTGTTGTCTCATTCTTTTAATTTGGTTGGGTGTCTCTGAAAATCAGCCCTGACTTTCAGTGGGTAAGCTGTTTCTCCAAATTTTTGTGTTATCCACAGACTTAATAAGCATGTACTAAATTTCTTCTTCTAGATCATTGATAAAGATAACAGAAGTCATCACAGGATAAACTTCTAGAGGAACTCCACTTGTAACTAGAGACTTTCAAGTGTTGCTAAAGTCAAGGTAAATGACATCCATGGTGCTCTCTTTATTCACAGGTCCAGTCATTTCATCATGGAAGGCAGTCAGACTGATTAGGTGTGATTTAGCCTTGGTACCTCCATATTAGCTCTTCCCAGTCACCTTCTCCTTGATGTGCTCAGAAATGTGCTCTAAGAGGATTCTCTCTATAACTTTCTCAGGGACCAAAGTGAGGCTAAAAAGCTTGTAGTTCCCCAGACTGACCTTGTCCTTTTTTGAAGGTGAGTAAAACATTTGTCTATGTGCAGTCACCAGGAATCTACCCTGACAGCTGTGCAGCTGTGACCTTTCAAAGACAGATACATATATATTTATATATATATATATATATATATAGAGAGAGAGAGAGAGATGTATATACATACATAAAAACAAAACAAAACTTTCAGTGGTAGCAGCCAGCTGTCTCTGCATCTTCAAGTTCATTCTATTTGGTATACCCGTATGTATATACTATTCTCCAGGAAATTAATTCAGTTGCTTGTGTTTAATTGTTCACCACTATGCTTTCTTGACATTTCAATCAAGAAGTGAAGAACATTTCACTAGAGATCGTTCTGAGGTTTCTGAGAATTACTGTCCGTATTTTATTTACTTGTGGCCATCTAAACTACATCTGGAGATCATTTACTGAGGAAAATTTAGGAGAAACTGGAGGTATTAAATGGGACAAAGTAGTAACCACTAAAACTATTTATCTTCTTTGATATCCACAACTCAACCATAAAAAGTACATTCCCACAGCACTGAAATCAATGAAGTTCTGCAGGTGATTTCAAAAGGAGATAAAACTTACATAGCCAGATATATCTGTGCTTTTAGACAGCTTTATGAATTAATCTCCATTTATTTAATTTATATTTTAATGGAACTTACTTCCTATTTTCATTCCAAGTAAATAATATTTTTTACAAAGGGAATGAGAAGAGGCATGGATGAAAGGCTATTAGAACAGACAGCTTTGTGAATAAGAGAGGCACAAACATTTTAGCGTGATATTATATATGTCAAATATTCATGAACCTTTTTAAGAAAAATACACAGATTATATCTGGAATAATTTTTTCAACCAAAAATGTTTGTAAATATATCTTAGGTTTTCTACCCCCGTATATTTCTCATCCATGTATAGTACTGGCCAACAACGGAGAATAGTTAACAATATAATTTTAAATTCCCAAAGTTGTTATGCATAAGTATTCTAAATTATGTTTATACAAATCTAAGCTTTAGCATTGCTAAAAATGCTAAATTCATATGAAATTAGTCTTTTTAATTCACAGGATTATTAACCTGTTTTTAAAAAAACACAAAAAATATTTAGATTTTAAAAAACACAGGTGTTTGTTATTCCTATTGGAAAGTGTGAGTTTCCCCTCCTTGCTATAGAAATTTATCAAGAAATTTATGAGAAGGGACAGGAGCTAATATCTGCAGGAGCGGTCTGGAAACTAGGACCATGCATGGCAATCAGTTAGCTGAGGGGAAATTGCTCGAGCTTGTCTAGACAACAATTAACATGATGAGGCATGTTTGCAGAGCACAGGGGAGTGGGAGACGGATGGCGCCATCCTTGGCGCCAAGGAAAGGTAACACCTTGTAGTTAATTGCTGGTAGTTAACCACCAATCAGGGATTGCCTAGTATGCAATGCTTAGCTTCAAGAACCAATCTGTTTAAAAAGCGCAGCTTCTGAAAGTGTATAAAAACGCGTGCTTCTGTACAATAAATTGACATTTGCTTGCATCAGGCTGCATCCCGTCTCTTCATTCGCCGCAAATATCTGCTGAAGGTTTTTGTTATTGTTGTTGGGTTTTTTGTTTGCCTTTTTTTTTTTTTTTCTTTTTCAGTGGTCTAGTCTTTTCATCTATTCCCAACCACTGAAGTCAACTGTTCCTAAGAGCTCATGTGAACAAAAAGGCTACTGTTGGTTAATGATGTTAGCGCAAAAGTTGTAAATCAGCCACACTTTTCTCCCACCTTTCTGTTTTTCCAGTGGAAGTTTTCACCTACTCTGATGGAACTAAATAAAGAAGGAAATCCCAGCCTGCCATTCCATGAATACAGAACTTATTTTTGCATACACAAGCTAAGTAAAACAGTGATGTAAAAGAAAAATGATTGTGAATGTTGAGTATTTCATGACTATTCAGCTAAATAGTTTGACAAAGCAAAAGTTTTTTCTTCTCATTTTCTTTTTCCTCTCCTCTAAAGGACTTCAGTCATAAGTCCCAAGAAGGTGAGAACTGCTTTTAGGAATGGGAACTTACATGCAGCATTTCACAGTGTCCACTATATATGATATATTTTTCTACATGTATTTTAATTGGTGTCCCCATATGATCGCTGTGTATTCTTGTTTAAACAGAGGTTTCTTTCTGCTGCCACCTATTACAGGGATATTAATCTCATGATTTCAGTAACAAAATCCACTGATATCAGTTGTATTCATCACACTAGGAATCATGTCCTGAAGAGGAAAAAACTGTATTTAATAAGACAGTTGTCCACAGGACATGAGAAAAGAGTATAAAAAATACCATTATATTAATAACATGCAGACTTCATAGACCTCTACGAGAGACCTTAATCATCTATGAAAGATAAGAATGCAAAAAAACATCATGGTTTCCTGTTCTCAGTAGCTCAGTATAAAGAGTTTTTTTACAAACATGTATTGGTACAGACACACAGATGTTGGGTCCATTTACTTTAAACCTTAAATAAGGAATGATATAATGATAGAAGAGCTGGTAATGCACAAATCATCTTGGATTAGAAAAAAACCCAAGAATTGTCTTTTCAGTGTTTTCTGGTTCAGTGCTTCACAAACTACTCAAAAAACACTTACAAACTTGGCTGTGTGGACACCTCATGTCTCCTCTGTCTGTAATACTTTTTTTTTGCTCTATATAAACATACCTTGTATTCTAAATGGCTAGAACAAGTCCCTGATTGTTGGAAACTCCTGAAGAATAATGTTATCATATGTTTTCAAGTATCTGCATGCAAGATATACTCCACTGTGGCTAAAATGCATATGCGTATACATAAAAATACATATTTTTTATTTTTCTTACTATAACTTGAAACAGGAATGAGAAAAATCTGTGAAGAATTCCATCCCATATGTTTCTAACTTCAAGTATAAATTGACATAGAAATATTTTTACAGTTTATACGCACCTGAGTCACAAATTTTAGAATAAATATATTACACTGGCACCTTTATACACCCACACACACACGTGTGTGTGTTTATAATGTATATATAATGCATATATATTTATATGTATGCACATAATAAACATTTTGACTCTTTCTCCCATTTTCTCCTTTTTACCTCTCTAAGCAGCTGAAGAAACATACATGTAATATTTGGTTGCCATACAACTGAACATTATTAATTACTATTTACTTACTCTTGGTCTGGAAGGATATACTCTGTTTCAGTAACTAACCAAGGGGTCTGACTCCAACTAAGCTCTCCCCAGGCTGTGATAAGCCAAAGCCAAATTAAACTGCAGTTTCTCTGTGGAGACAAAGCAATGAAAGAAAGAAACTTCTAAGTTGTTTCTGCCTAATTTGGCTAATGTCTTCCTTGTGGTGTATATCAGATTTGTAAGGAGAGAGCAAAATAAAATCATTCCTCAGGCAACTGGGAAGGGTTGTTGTTACTCTGATCAATCCATATTGCTAAAGGGAGCAGGGAAATGGGATTATAATCAAATAACCTTGTTCCTTATAAATAAAAGTGTTAATTAGCATTTTAATTGTAGGACTTGTGCTCTGTGAGTGGTATGTTGTATTGTTCTCAGCAGCACAGCACTTTTATTTTGAAGTTCCCAATAAGTTAACATTAAATTTAATGACTTACTCTTCTCATTAAGCTCATTAGTATATGAAAAATATGAACAAGAGATATGGATAGCTCAGGGCAAAACATTCTCCCCTCTTGTGGAACAGCAAGCTTCTTACACATTTCACACACATACTGTGAGAACTGAACAACTATTGCAGCCTTTAGGTGAAACTTAATGCCTTCCTTCTTTACTTGCTAGTCCTATGCTTTTCCAGGGAAGATCTATTTAATCTCTCAAAGACCTCTGCTCAGAGGTCCATTGTCTGACTCTCATGAAACACAATCAAAAAGATTGACTTCAATTTATCTATCCTTTAAGTTGTACACCCAGGCACGGCCTTCCAGGTGAGGTTCTTCACAATGAAATTATTCCAAACAGGACTCCTTAGCACAAATGAACTATAAAGGGTGGATTTGTTTTGGTTTTAGTTTTGGTTTTGGTTATTTCCCAGACCAGCCCACCCCAGCCCAGCCAACCCCACTCCATGCCCCTTCTGAGACCTTAGAATAGAAACACAAATAGTATGAAAAAAAAGGACAGTATATCTTCTCACAACAACCAAGATCATGTTGCTGAAAGGGGGTTGGGGTCATTTACAATAAAATATCTATTTATCTGCAATTTAAAAATTAAAGTATTATCAAATAAAACATTTCCAAATCCATTTGCCTTAGAAGGCTTTGGTCTATAAGTAAGGCTCCTTTCTCCATCCATTGAGATGTATCTCAGTCTTAGCCTGAGAGTTGGCTCATATTTCAAGTCATTTAGCAGAACTCACTTCCCACATATTAGATTACAGTCAAATGAATCTATACAACTCATGAAGGATGAAGATAAAGAAAGGTAAACCTTGTCCTACTGTGATTGCACTGAACTTCACTGTACTAACCCCATACTAACAGCTATGGAGTAAGTTTGTGAAAGAAAAGTAATTGGAATTCACGGGAGCACTTAGACCATTGAATGGTTCAGTAACCTTGGCATTAATTTATAAATTGCTTTTGCTTTCAAAACACCATGCACAGAAGAGAGACTATTCAAATAGCTTGGGGAATACAGCTGCTTTCACTACCACATTTTATTTAAAAAGATCTGACCTTGCTTTGTTAAGGACCTGCTATTAATGTTATTAAAGAACTATCTGAGAAAAGACAACAAAGATACACCCTGTTTTATAATTGTGAGCCAACAGATGTGCTAATTTATTTTCTCAGAAAATGAATTTCTATTGGACTATAGCAAGCTTTTCATTCAATACCTTAAGACTGTGCAATAAGAAACTAATTTCTTATTAGAATGTTAAAAGGAAAGATATCTCACGGTTACTTACATTACATCCAGAAATAGTAAAAAAAGAAACTTGTATGGAAAAACACTGATCCTAATAAAGAAGAGTCTGAAAAAAACATCAAGTCTTTTTCTGTGTCAATCTGTGTGATGTCAAGTGCAGACGCAGCCTCTCTGGAAACTTTTTTAACTTAACAAAAAGTACCTGACCATTAGTGGAAAAAACACAAGAGAACATGATTTAGGGAGTAAAACTATAATGGGGTTATTGACTGGAAAGAACCTCTGCAGGTCATCTGGTCAACTTAGTTTGGAACACAGTTAAATTCAGTGTTAGATCAGGTTACTCAAGGCCTTGTCCAGTCAAGATCCGTATTGTAAGATTTCCATAGGTCCCTTCTAGACTAGTACTTCCCTAGACTTTTGTATGGTTCTATGAAAATAGTAATTTTCTGTATCCTTTATCACTGGGTTGCCAAATCTACTGAGCTCTGTCCTAGTTATTTTAGTCTTCCTTTTCTGCCAATGTATTTACAGATGCCCTTCCTGCAGTCTCTCACATTCCGTACCACAGCTAACTCCATCCCTGCTTACCTAAGTGAAGTCTCTGTGTTCCTTTCTGGTGGCGCCTCCCAGATTCCACCTACTACATATTCCTTTTTCACATCTGAGCTCAGACAGGACTTCCCTGTTCAGCCCACCTTCTGCTGCTCCTGCTCAATTTCTGCATATCAGAATGTCTCTTTTTTTGCTCTGAGGAGTCTGTCCAGGAAGATCAGGCAGGTTTCCTGTATCCTTTCACCCTGCAGGCAGCCTCCCATGGGATTCCAACAAGTTCCATTGAAAACCAGAAATCAGCTCTCCTGAAGTTGGGGATTGTAATTCTACTTGCCCTCCTCGTTTCTCTCATGATCTTAAATTCAGCCACTTGCTTTACCTGATGTTGCTGTAGCTGAGGCTGCTCGTGACTATTCCCAACCGGCAAAAGTCTTCTTAGTCATCTCACTGAGTTCCTGTATCAAGAAACAGCAATCAGCACACTCCAGATATGTACCACTTTGCTTGCACCCAACCGTTTTGCCCACCCAGTAAACATCAAAGTGGTTAAAGTGCCTTGTGAGTGCCAGGGCCTGTAATTGCAAGATTTATACTGGCTGTCAACAAACCAACTTCCTCCTCTTTTTTGGAGGGACCTGCCAGTATTTCGGTAGTACTGGTCCATCCTCTAATTTCAATCCATAAGGCAATGATCAGCTCACAACCTTCACTAGAACAAAGATCCATGATTTCAGATTTCTTTTCTGTGTAAGACATAACTCCCGCTTCCCAGCTTTTCTGCTGCTTGTATCCGTCCATGGCAGCACTTCAGTTATTTGAGCTCTAACACCATGTCTCTTTGATTCTACAAAGATTGTAACTGCTTTGGGACTGACTAAAATATGTGGATCAGGCTCATTTGGCCTGTATGCCTACCTTGATGGGAGTTGTTCCTTCCCATCTGCCACCAGGGCACTACACCTTTTCTGTAAGTGTACATCTGCAGTGGAAGAACTCTTTCCTGTTTAGTCAAAACAAGTTTCCAGCCTCTGCCTGCTAACTCGTAGATGTTTAGCTATTTCTCTTTCCATGCAATATTCTGGAAGTTCATCAACTGTACATACAGGTAAACACTCTGGCTATAATGAAACAGGATATTTAAAGTAGCTAGGACATTTAATTTTCATCACTAATTTGAAGCTGCAGACCAATAAAACAAATAAAAATCCAAAATACTCAAATCCACAGAAAGCAAAATAATTTGAGAAGGCTGATTGAAGCATACGGAATACATGCCACAGGATGCTATCCCATAATACACATGTACACCAGAAACAGGATTACTTACAGGGTGAAATCAGTGAGTTTTATTGCTGAAATCATGAGATTAATATCCCTGTAATAGGTGGCAGTAAAAAGAAACTTCTGCTTAAACAACAATATCTAGTGGTCATATGTGAACACTAATTGAAATGCACATAGAAAAATATATGATATATAGTGAACATTGTGAAATGCTGCATTTAAGTTCCCATCCCTAAAAGCAGTTCTCACTTCTTTGGGTTTATGACTAAAGTCCTTCAGAGGAGAGTTAAAATGAACTGAGAAGAAAATCTTTTGCTTTGTGAAACTATTTAGCCTGACAAATTCAAATGTACCAACTTGACTTGATTTTAAAACTGGGTAATTTTGGTTGGAATTAAAACAATACTATTATGCATCAGGGTACAAATGTCTACTCACAAACACATTACACAGAGGCTGGTGAGCATAAGGACAAATAATGACAGTCTTCTGATACATGTGATTGGAGAATGATCTATATAACCATCTGCATAATGAAAAATTGGAACACTGATATCACATTGCAATTTTATTTTTCATTTCCGTTTATGTCTTTCTTCAGGAAAGAAGAGCTTTCTAGCAGAAGAGCTATGAATGCTTTCAAAATGATATTCAGCAATTAAGTGATCATGGTGATGATTTAGTGTTAACATCCCCATAGATTATAGAATGCCAAACAGTACCCCATCCTTCTCCGGGACAATCTTTTTTCAATCAATTGACTGTAGAAATCAGGTAAACCTCTGTTGTACCAAAAAGAGTGAGGAACTTCTTTTTCCACAATAAACATTAAACAGTCTTACCAATACTGTTGGGTGTTTCCTAGCATCAGTTGAACTGTATACTTTGGGGATACTACCTACACTTGTATTTAAATGACAATAAGTTGATAAAGAAAAAACACTCATTTTATTGCTAAAACCTACCCTATATATACACACCAGTATACACACAGAAACTTATACAATTTAAATTTTCACTGGGTTACAATTATTATATAACTCAGGGCAATTGCAGAAATCAGTTTTATACATATCCTGCAATCATAGAACAAAACAATATTTATAAATAAAAACATCTTTGCAAATCATTCTTTAATTTATGACAGAAAATCAAAAATAGTATTTATAATGTGGTCTATGATTAATTTCAGAGTTCATGGCAGGAGATTGCTATATAGTGTATCTGTAGCAATTATAAATTATAGTGTATCTGTAGCAATTATAAATAGTTCCTCATTTGTAATCTCCGGTAGAAACCCAAAGAATTTTTTGTTATTTTCTAATCAGAGTTATTAATTTCTCATGTATGAGATTAAAACACGGTGGGTGAGGGCAAGGTATTAATTTTTTAAGGAGGTATTCCCACATTTCTTTTCTTTTTTCCCCTACCTTCTCTAGAACATTAAACTACAACATTTAACGCAGAAGTTAATATTCACAAAGCTTTGTGGAAAAAAGAGCAAAAATAAATATTTACATCTCTTTTGTAAATTTACAGATTGCAAAGGTTTCCTTGGATTTAAATCCAAATATCTTTTCAAGGAAAAAAACTAAACTGTTTTAATAGGACAGTTTTTATCTGAATAACTTCAAATTGTGTCTTATATATAGGGAAAAAATATTCACATATTGCAAAATATTTTCATTTAATTAGTTAGTCACAATTTAAATGTATTTTTTTTAATCATTAACAAAAAAGTTACATCAATTGGAATTTTAAAAAGTTTAAGTAACTATTCTGTCATGTTTATTGAACACTTATTTGGTAACTGGCACATTTGGTCACAATATCTCATTCACAAAAGAATGTAAAAAAAGTTTCTATGTCTAATAATTATGTAAATGAAAAGACAGAAAACGCAACACTGACATTATTTAGGAAAAAAAAATTGTATTAGTACTAGTATAGGTAATGTGGTTGTGGATTTTCTTTTGGGGGGGGGGAGGGAAGTCAGGAATACCAACCCCTTATTGATCTGTCATCTAGAATTTTAATTAAAACAGTAATGTTGATCATATAACAGAGAATGTAACTTTTTTAATCTCAGATAAACAGCCATTATTTAAAATCAAAGAAAATTAGCAGTAGGAAAGGTCAGCATAATCAATATGAGGTGTTTGCAGCTGGGAAAATAAGATTTCAATTGTATTGTAAGATTTCATCAGCTAATAGTTAAATGTGGCTGAAAATAGGTTCACTCCTTGAAGTAAAACAACAAACAAACAAATCAGCAGGAATCTATGTCTAAACTGTGGTAATTCTCTCTGTATTAGCTCAAATTGAAGAAAAATATTGGGGTTTTTTTTCTGGCTTTTACTTGTAACTGCTAATTTTCATGAAGTTTTTAAATTGCTATTTATTTTCTTTATAGAACATTTAAACATGTTTTATTCTCAATCAAGCTTACATTTTTACATCTTTGACTTATTTCTATTCTTTTAATTTTTATTCTATTGATAAACAGCCACAACCTACTATGGAGGTAAGGAGCTGTTTGATCAGCTCAAACAGAGCTCGATCTGACTGTATATCTTCGTTCTTAATACTGGAATAAAAAAAAATGTGCAAGACAGGATGAGGAGCAGGTACAAAGCAATTCTGTCATTAATTGCATGCTGGATGTCAAGATGAATATATATCTAGAAATGCCAAAGAAAATATATAAACCAAAATGAAATTATATCGCTGTATCACATGTATAAATGGAAGTCAGGCTTGCAAGATGTATTGAGTGATTCTTTCACCTTGCTCATCTCTGGTTACGTTTTTGCAGGAGGCTGGTCTTTGGTACCATAAACAAGAATAAGTCAAAAAAAAGATAACAAAAGACAAATAACCATGCCATAAAACAAAATAGTGAAATACATGGGCTTATCTAGTTTGAAGGGATGCCCATCTTCAAAAATGTAACAGGCTGCTTTGAACAGAAAGGGAATGGACTCTTGTCTACGTAGAAAAGTGATCAGGACAAGAAGCAGCTGATTTAACTGGTAGCAAGAAAGATCCAAGACAGACACTAGAAAAACTAAAAATATTAAAATCAAAACCAACCAAAACCTCAGTAGAGTGGATTGCCTGAAAAACATTTATTATCTCCTGGAGTTCTTGAAGGACAAGTTAGCCAGAAATCAGTCATCAGTGGTAAAATAAAAGACTTTTCAGTTTTGTAATCAGAAATGACGGTTCCAAATCTCTTTCAGCCCTATGTGTCAGGCCCTGAAGGTGCCACCCCATCAACACAGCTTTCCTGGGTAGCTAGAGGGCTCTGCGTTAGCCCTGGTCACCATCCCCATCCCAGCTCTGCTCCCTTGCTGAGTGCTGCAGGACAGAGCTCTGCTCAGGGAGGACATGGCCTTGCTGGCCTCTTGGCCACCCTCCGCTGCTGGCTCCCTCCTGTGTGCCAGCCAGACCTCAGTAGTTAAATGACACCACCACGAAAATGGAGAAATGTTCCTATTGATTTGGAAATGTCATCATTAAACATAACATTTTTTATGCTACTGATCATAAAAAAGGACTTAGTATCTCTCAGGTAGATGGAGATCTCTCAGGTCTCAAACAGTTGTCAGGTTTTTAGTTTCTGAACACCACAGGCTGAAGGTTAAAAGATCTGGAGGTTTACCTTGACTGTCATCAGAAAAAGCTAACAACATAACTGCCAGAAAGCTGTCATTCCTAATTATGCTACTTTTTGAAGAGTCAGAAACCAGTACAAAATTTTCACGAAGATCTTATAAAGATGTTTACTTGGATACAGCATCCATTAACAATGCATGCAGATGAACATATATAAAATAGACTGCCCTTCACCGCTAGCTATTGAGATGAGAATGCATGTTATTTAGTGTCCAGGGATTCCACCTGACAAAGTCTTATGAATAATTTTACATGTGCATGCAGCCAAACAGGTTTCATTCTCTTATCAGCTATTTGAAAAGAAAACAAACTTCTGGCTAAGGCCTTCTTCAAATATTTTTCACATATAGATAGCCTGTAGTTTTATGTTTGTTCAAAGTCTTTGTATGACTATGAAGCAACTCCTTCATAAACAGGGTACTGCATGTGACATTTCACATAGCCTATAAATAAGTTAAATAAAAAGGATAAGGTAAGTAACGTAAAGTAAATTGATATCATCGATCTGGGCTTCATCTAAAATGTTCAAGGTTGCTAGATGCTGGATGCAAAGTAAATTGAAAAGCTAAATGGGAGTGAATAATCATGACTGCACTATGATCAGTCTTAAGCTGTAAGGCAGCCATGATAAATGTCTTGAGTTTCCACTCTCAGTTCCTTTATTTGCCTGACCATCAAAGATTACATTTAAGAGGATTTTTTCCACTTCAGTTACCTTTCTGCGAAGATTGTTTCAGGTCTTAAAAAAAAAGAGTATCGTGTTCTACCTGCAAGCATTGTCACTTGGCAGTGATAATCATAACCCATCTCTTGAGAAGATTATTAGAATCATCTCCTAAGGGAAAGAAAGAGTGGAAGACCAAGCTCTTGAGGTGCTGAAAATATGCGGGAGCAAATTCTGAAAAATATACTGACTGTTAAGTATAAACCTAGATTGACAGGAGAATAAGACACCTGACACAAAAGCATCAAATTATCAATTTAATTGTAGTATCTGTTTTCTAATTATATTTTGTTTTGGTTTTGTGGATAGGGAAAAATGTCGCAGAAGTATTATCTGAGCATGTTCTTCTATATTTACAGTACTTCATTCGTGAAGAAATAAGACATTTTATTTAAAGGACTAGTAAGAAAATTTACATTTCTTCTGCACTATTGTCATATATTTCCTGAAATTAAATGGGAAATCATACTTCACACAAATGAGAACACATGAAATACCTCTACTGCAGGTTTTGAAGTATTTACTGTCTAATCATATAATATTAATCATAGGATGTACTGTGCTGAAAAGCGTTACCTCTGGCCTGGAATCACCAAAATTGTGAAGAAAAGCAAGCTAATGTATGTTAAAGAAGAATTAGGATTTCTAAATTATAATCTGTTCCACAGTAACTATTTGGATAATTACTCTTTTTTTTTTTTTTTTTTTTTTAATGAATATCAGAATAGTCTCTCTCTCCTTCATTGATTATTTCAAAATAATCTGATTTATAGAATGTTCTTTCGGGTAGTTAAATAGTGCTTCTAAATTGTATTTTACTGCATTGACTACTGAACCATAATTGAAGTTTCCTTTACTATGCTAACTTCCTATTTTGTCTTCATTTTGTATGACTTTGATTAGATACAATAAGTAGCATATACCGCATAACAGAACAGAGACATCTGCTTTCTTACCTAAACATACTTGGAATTCTTTGCTGGAACCTTATGCTCAATAAATTTATAATTAAAGCACTGCACTGCTATTTTGTATTGTTCCCAGAGGGAATTTACTTATAGCCTTGTGCCTTTAGTAATAGAAACTGCTCTGTATTTTCACTGTATGCAGCTGATGTGTTTCAGGTGAGAGATTTCTGAACAGGTGTAGTCCCATGCACATAATGACTTCTGAGAAAAAAATAATCTATTAAAAATAGAAATTTTGTTGCTATTTTTTCTAAAAATTATTTTGCAGCATCATATAAATGTGAAACTATTCATCGGGGGGGGAGGGGGAGGTGCGGACAGGAAAAAAACACTATTGTTTATGGTGAAATGTTAAGGAGTAGAGGATAGTTTTCTGTCTTCAATGTCACCATTGAGTGGCCATGTGCATTTGACCTTCACTTCACCCAGTTCTGGAGAAAGTTTCAGATCTAATGTTTCAGCATATATTTACTGATAGACCTTTTTTTTGCCAGTTCCCAGTACAATCTGTCTATAATTCTAATAACAGGTATAACATATACAGTTATTATTTAATTAATTCAATTCATTTATTCTCTGTGATCTATGCAATTTGTTTTGTTTCAGTGATTTGAGGCAGCATTTTTTTTTTAATCATGAGCAGCCTATAGGTTGGAACTTGAATAGTGTCAGACTAAGTCCCATGACTGGAATTTGTTTTATTTTTTATTTGAAGATGCAGATCTTCTCTTGAAGTCTGTCCTTTTTTTTTAAAGCATTGAAGTTTTGCAGCTATCCTAAAACCTGGGCAGGTTTTTTTTGACTCTTGTTTATACATCTTACTTGGTGTTTGTCCTTTAAGAAAACATAGTAGTTTTGGATGGCAGTAAGTTTTACAGTTGGATTGCATTGTTAGTCTCTGCAAGAAATCAGTTTCCAAATCCAAGTATTTGCATTGTGAAATGCTGTATTGTATGGAACTGATTTTTGTCTTGGAAGAAAAAAAAGTCTTAACTTTAATAATTGTTTCTTACTTCAGTCTTACGTGACTTCTGCAGCTTAATGATATTAAAATCTCCATAACCTTACCTTAAAGGAAAACCATTAAGGGTAAAGGTATAATTTACTTCAAAGCAACATAAGCAATTAAGGTTCAAAAGATATTACACATATCATATGGCATAGCCTGAAATAGAAATGTGCATATAGAAGTAAAAAAGCCCACATTTAAAGGCGACAGACTGGAAGTGGTCCAGTCCATGGAAATTTTTCCTTTAAAAATATATGATTATTTTTATTATTCATAATTGTTTCCTTTATTTCATTTATGCAAAAATGGAAATTGACTAAGACTGACTCTAATTGTGGCTGTCCCTCAATCATCAGGGAAACAAAACTTTAAAATAAATGCATGACCTCAAGGAATGCAAAGTGAGAACCAAGGGTAGCTACAAGTAGCTTTCTTGCAAAGCTGTCATTGATTGATTGTCTTTCTGTACACCTCTTGGCAAAAATCAATGCTTTCCTTTAAGTAAAGCAGTCTTTGGAGAAAAAGAATACATGTTCTGAATATTTTAAGAGCCCACCCAGCTGATGAGCACCACCGCAAATGACAATCTATTGCTAAATTACTGATCCATAAGAGAGTTTTGTGGTTGTGAAACTAAATGTAATTTTACATTACTCTTTCTATTATATGTGTATAGAGTCATATATGTGCATGTGGATATGTGAAGACGTTTTTCATTGTTTTGGAAAGGACTGGTCTTTGATTGGTCCATGAAGTTGCTTTACCATCTCGTGAAGAACTGAAATATTTCCTGCTCTGAAGAAGTGTGATGACCTCCCTGCCTAGCACTTGAACACTTGTTTATTCAGTCAGCAGTTTTATGGTTATTGTTTGTTTTCCTTGCATTTTTGCATGGTACATATTTTAATAGAATGATATTCCTGTGAAACATCAGAAAAAATTTCGAAGGATTATTGATACTTATGCCAAAATAGAGTACAGTCATTTGTATGTCAGATTTTCAAAAAGAAAGCAGTAGTTGGAATGCACAGATTGATAAAGTAGCCTGGCCAATCACTGCATGCCATTAAAATTTAAAACAATGGAAACTAGGCAAATAAATAATCTTCATCCTGCCTTTTGGTTATTAAAAAAAAAATTAGCTGGCTGTTGTATCACTGGAAAAATATTTATCCTAGGATAATAAACTGAGAAATATATCAACTGGAACTAGAAATAAAGCAAGCACTATGATACGTTGAAGTACTGTCTTATTTCACCTACAACTGTCAATGTAACTGGAGGGGTAGTTGTAGTTTAAGTTAAAGCTAAAACTTTGTTTTCTTCTAGAGAAATTCTGTTGTTGGGTACACTTGGAGTAACACACTTCCCTTATGTAGGGGACCAAAAATTAGAATTTCTTGTTAGACTGATTAATGTTCTAAGAATTTATCAAAATATATCAACACCTTACTAGTCAAAATAAAATCAGTCAGTTCTACCATAGGTCGTGATTAATAGAATAAAGTCCACCCAACACAAATATTTGCTGTTTTTCTTTGATGTTAACTTTTCATCGTTCCTACATATTTTTGCACCAAGTCATCAGTGTTCCATCTTGTTTGCTGGGAGTATTAAGGGGGTTTCTTCCTAAGCCTTGCATTTTCTCAGGAATATTTTTATGCATTTTGACTCTATACTTATTAATTGATTACACTCTTTTCTTTCTGATTGGTTCACAATAATTGTAATGAAAACAAATATCCCCTTATTTTTATGCCATTGTCTATTTTGTATTAGAAGCAAGTACCTAAACTTTTTTTTTTCTTTTCTTGTCTTTTCTTTTTTCTTTTTTTTTTTTTTTAACAGCTTAGTTCATTTTTGGTTACTTCATATTCTCTCTAGGATTAGATTCTTAAAGTGTTTTACAACTTTTCACAAGGTTTCAAAAATAAAATGTATGACTCACATTTCCTCTAACAGAGGAGATATAAATTATCTTACCAAATACACTTAAGCATAAGTTCAGTGCTTTGTTGTATAATGACAAAAAATTTAATTGATTTTACAAATCCTAAGCTCAGTAAGCATGCCTTTTTCTATATAACACATTTCATTTTTAGAAGTATTACAACATACAACTCTGAATGTTCCTCAACTCCTGAATACTTTCTAGATGAAGAAGACAGTTTTGAAAGTAGTGGTATTACTTTTTGGTGGTGTCTGTACCAAAAACAAGCTAACAGAAAGCTACTTATTTTTTTTTCCCCCCAATATTTCATACTACATAGATGATTCATTGTTTTTGTAACTTTTAAAAAATATTTTTCAATAGATGCCAGTTTATTGCTAACACTGGATTAGCAATTACAATAGTGATGACAACATGTTCAAAACTTTGATGCTAGCGAAGTTCTTTTTTCTTTCAATCACTAGATGGTTCCACAAAACAATTGTACTACGACACCTATATCATTTTGTGAATTTAACCAAATCTGTGATTTAATATGTCTTTTATAACAGTCAGAAAGTCTTTTGATTTGCATTTCAGTGACAAAATTGTAAAATAATTAGTTTAATATTAAAAAGTCCCTGTAAGAGACTATAAGTGGCATTTACATGCATAATGTGCACATTAAATTATATTGCAAAATTATTGCTTTTTAAGTTTATTTTTTCATGTTTAAAGTCTTCCGGAGCATTCAAAAGAGAGTAGCTACCAGTTATCACTGACTGTATGTAATATATATGTAAGTGGGCTTACTATATTGTACTAGGAATATGCATAAATAGCTGCGAGATTTATGTAGACAGTCAAGAGTTATCTTTTTCTATTAATTAATAAAAAACACTGGAAGTTGGAAGTATTTGGAATAAAATCTGGTCTGATATTGACGTAAAATCAGAAAAAGGAAGCTGCATGCTTTCGGGTTTTGGTAGTAAGAAAGTGACAGATACTATAGAGCACAAGACTGACCATCACTTTTCCAGCATGGAATGCTGCTGAACCACTGAAAATATATAGAGGGTGCCTGGGGTATACATTAGAGAAACCTCATGAACAAGACTGGTTTCAGTGTAGCTTTATTACCTTGTTAATAAATAATGATACTCAGCAGATCTAAAATGGTTCTATTCATCTGCATAGAAAAGTGAGAAAATATTCCACTTCTTCCCTATTTAATATTATCTGATTAATCACTTCTTGTTTAACACGTTGGAATTGCCCTGGCTTCTAGGGTTGAGTTTAGAACTGTCTGTCCAGTTGCCTAATTACAGACCCTTAGAATGATTTGAGATGCCATAGTGAAGAACCTATGCAGGCATGGAGGCTGTGCCCCAGGGCATACACCAAACCCAAGCCCTTTTGGAAAGGTAGCTGAACATTATGTGGGATACAATACATGATGAATGCACTGAGACTCTGTGAGGGCAGCAGGATTTAGCCCATTCTGTCCAGGGCAGCCCTGTGTTTTACCTGCAAAGGGAGAAAAATAATTAGAAACTGCACAGTAGTTTAAAAAATTCTGCCATATTTTGATCTCAAACATTCAGCTTAATTTTCATTTTGCCCATTTTACATCAACTGGAAGTTAGAGGGATTCTCACAGATAAAAATAACTATGTTTTAGGTGTCTGCATGTGAGCTAGACATATAGTTGAATACATGGAAATCTGTTTAGCTCACGCTTTAATAGCTACTTGCGCATGACCAGCTGAACTGTTTTTCCTGTATCCATCAGGCACAATTAATTTGCCCATAGTTAGGTAATTAGTACTCTTTTCCAGGTCCTGCACTCTAATCTGACCTAAAGTTTCTGTTCCAAAAGAAAGGCTCCCATGAGTCCTGTCTTTTAGCTCTTTAGTCCCTCAAAAATTCTCACAAAATTCAGGGCATCTTCAATGCTATTACACATCCCCTTTTAGGGACTTGAATTGCTACACAGGTATCTATTTTGTGCTAGATACTTATGGAAATAACAAAGATTTTGATATTTGGTACAAAAAATTATCATAAAAGTAATTTTTTATTTGCACAAACATAAGTATTTTCACACAGTTCACTGCCATCATTCTAGATTCTGTAGGTACACAGAGGGATGCCTCAAGAGGGTTATTTTTTTTTCACATTCCAAGACTGTTTGAGATAGGTGGAAAGATTTGGTTTCTGCTTTTGCTTTGATCTATGTGTTGAGTTTTATGAGGCTGTAAAAAAAAGTCCAATATTTAAAATTGTGAGAGGAATCCTCTCACAAAGATAGTCAGAATTTTTCCTACATTTTTTTTTTCTGAGCAATTACTAGTTGTAATTAAATAAATGTAATAAAATAAAATCATTGCATTTCTGTAAAAGTTCAAAAACATTTTACTGGATTGTATTTATTAGTTTAACATGTATTATGCAATAGCTAAAACATTTCAGACTGAGTGAAAGAAAGCACTTTGGGATTGTGGGAGTATGACAGGAAAGGGCATGGAGAATTGTCATAAGCTATTATAGGCAATCATAGCTCTTGGAGAAATGGATCAGATTTCACCTCAAAACTATTTAGCTGCCCCTCACCGTCTTTCATATAGGAAGGCTGTTCCACAATGCTACTACTCTGACAGATGGAAAATATCAGTTTCTTGCTTAACTATTCTCATGATCAGTTTATAGCAATTTATACTTTTGCAGACAGTGTTGTTCAATTATTTTCCTCCCCCTTTCTTCTCATGTCAGTTTGACACCAACTGTACTTTGATGTTGCATGCTAGTATTCTTTTTTCATATTGATGTCTCAAAGTTACATACCACTAAGAACATACCTTGGGGTTTCTGCTTCCTTTTTGAATACTACTGAGGTTTTCATAATTCATAGCAAAAATTCTTCTTTTTAATCTTTACCTACTTGACTTTGTACTTTTTCTTCCTCAGTTTAATCATTCTATTACTACCATTCTTAGTGTCATAAAATTTGTATGTGACATTTAGCTCTTCTGAAGTAACAATACCTGCAAGTTTTGCCTCATATCCACCAGTATCATCAATGGTTAATTAAGAAATGCATCTTTGAGAAATGTGATTTGTTTTCTTGTCTTCCCTCCTCCTCTCAGCACAATTTGAAGTTACCTTCCCATGTACTAGCCCTGAGATAATAGTATTTTTCTAATCTTGCCCTTCCACTCTTGATATATCATATGGTATTAAAATTCTGATCTAGGCAAATTCTAATAATTTTGCTGATGCAGAAATAAGTGTATCCTATTGTCATTGAAAGAATGTTTCTGACCTGCATCATAAATTAGAGGGCAATTGTTTTCAGTTGGTTTGGAAGAGCCAGTGAAAAAACCCTAATTATAGGAAAACCTTATCTAATAAGAAAAGATCTTGTTCTTTTTATTCTAGTTGGAGCACATTTCTGTCCAACACTGGTGATGTCTCTCTATGCCAGGAATTTTGAAGATTTTTCAGATACATCATGAATCCAGGGACCCAAAGTAGTCCATTGTAATAGGAAAACAGGTTCATGAAAGGCAAATATTATAAGCAAGCTGGAAATTGTTTAATAAGTTTCACTGTAGCTGTTTAATAAAAATTTACCAAGTGTCTGGAATCCAGCAAATTAATCAGTTAGAGAGTGTTTTAAGTACATAGTTATTAAATTTCTACCCTTTTGTCATTCCATTTAATGACCACGAGACAAACAAATAACTATAATATTAAGCAAAACTAAATATGGTAGTTTGTTGGCAGAATCACAGAAGAATCATATGTCTACCTTTCTACAAGGTTTAGGTGTAATCACCATGGTTCATCTGAGTCATGATCTTATAAGTATTCCCAAGAAAACAGATGTGAGATTATTTCAAATTATTGACCACCGACCATGCAAAGTAATGAAGCAGCCTCATTAAAGCTTGTTTGTATCAAAAGCTATGTCGGCACCAAGATCTGAAACAAAAGCTGTGTTTAAACCAACTTTTTTAATGACTACATCTCCCAAATATTGTCCACATGCTTTAGTTTTTGAACATATTTTTTTTTAATATTTTGAGTGGAGAAATTCAGAGATCTACACAGAAAAACAACAGCTGAAGAGCTGAAATGACTCCGACCCCACCCCCCGACATGAGAGAAATAATTTCTGTCTTAGTAATCAGGTGCCATTTTGCCATTTATGGAAGTTATCCCAAGCAAATGCTTCACTGTTCTGCTAAACTTTACAACTCACAGCATGGTCTAAGAAGGTTCATGGAGAACAGAAAAGACAGATTCCAGAGAGAATCTGGAAAAATATTTGTGGCTACATCTAAAACACTTTCTTTGAGAAATTCCTTGAAATTTTCGGCACTAAAGAATCAGGGACATTGTTCTGTACATGAACATCAGAAACACTGCAAAAATCCATTCCTCATGAAGCTGTCAGATGCAACATAGATAATGTGAAATATCTGGCAAACAAATCTGTAGTACTGTGGGAGGTAAGCAGCATTTATCAATTCATTTTTCAGTGCCAGCTTTTATATATTTCAGAAATTATGACACTGTCATTCATTGTTCCTTCACAGATGATAATGGAATAATAAATTCAGTCAGTGATGCTAAATAGTTATACAATGGAATCTGCCAAAATCTGGAATTAGCTGAGCTAACATCTGTTAAACTTGAGGCGCAGGATGGATTTCTCAAAATATAAATATATATAGCTCTGAATATGCTTGAAATAAGGATACTTTATATATGCTTCAATATACAGACAAAAGTTTGCACTTAAAATGGAGCCATAGTCACACAATACTCCTTACAGGCTTGTTTAACCTGCTTAATGATAAATAAGATTTTTAAGCTTCACTCACTGCTATTTTTCTCCTATTTGAGTTATGTTCATTATTTCTTATAAAAACTCATTGAAAACAGGTGATAGTTATGCATTCTGTCAAATAATAAAGCTCCATACCTCTTAACACAAGCCAATTTTAAAGAAAACTTACAAAATCCCTGCAATGGATGTATCCTGTCCTTTACTGAACTATAACAATCTATATAGACTAAATAAATGTTTGAAAAGCAGGCTTACTTCTCTATGGTTATGTCACAATGAACCAGGGATTTCATTTGGATTACATTTTCATCTCTGGATGGTGTTTCCTTTATACCAGTAATAAATTGTAACATAACCAGTTAACAAAATTTTTATGCAATAACTTTAGTTGTCTATTATATACAGTGCTTTACACAGCCAATCATCTTTTCAAAATCTTGTAACATTGACTGGATCTTGGCTTACTTAAGCATCAGCTACAGCAATTACAGGTAAAATGATTGAGTGAAGAAGTTGGTACCTATAGTGACAGCTACTGGTGGTGCTCTTATAACTGCTGAGAAAAGAAATAGCTCTCATCTCTTGTTAGATGAGGCATCTATAGATAAGACCCTTAGTCCTCCCCAGCACTAACAGTCATGATCCAAACAGTACTCTGCCTTTTCTCAAGTATTGAGGAAACAGATTTCACGTTTTGGCAGTGTTTGATGGACAAACAGAAACTTCTTCCAACTCCTGACTTCTACCAAAGTGTTGCACTGATAGAAGCTGTAAAATGTGTTCTGATTACTGTAATTTTTATCTTGAATATCCCTGATAAGAATAAAATGATGCCACTGGGAATGTGACAAGAGAAATTAGAGTGAATAACATAGATATAGATTTCTTTACATAGGCACATAAATTAAACTGAAATACTACAGCTGTGCTGATGAAAGTATTCAGGATTCATAGAAGAAAGTAATCCCAAGACTGAAATCTAACATACAGTAAGGTAAGCAAAGTCTGTGGCAAGCACAAGAGCCTGCCAACTATTAGCTAAACAGTTGTAACAGCTATACATTTAATCTAGGGCACTCCAATAATTTTTTTTTGTTGTTGTTGTTATCTTGACCCCCTCAAGACCTGCATTGGGCTCCAAAAAGGGCTGTTGTGGGTTGACCCTGGTGAGCAGCTCAACCCCACACAACCACTTCCTTACTCCCCTGCAGTGGGATGGGGAAGAGAATTAGAAGGGTAAAAATGAGAAAACGCATGGGTTGAGACAAAGGCAGTTTAATAGGAAAAACAAAAGCTGTATGTGCAAACAAAGCAAAACAAGGAATTCATTCACTGCATCCCATTGGCAGCAGGTGTTCAGCAATCTCCAGGAAACAGGGCTCCATCACACATGAGTTATTGGGAAGAAAAAACACCATAACTGAACATACTCCCTTCCTTTCCCAGCTTTTGGTGTTGAGCATGACATCACGCGGTGTGGGGTATCCCTTTAGTCAGTTGGAGTCAGCTGTCCTAACTGTGTCCCCTTCCAGCTTCTTGTGCACCCTCAGCCTTCTCACTTGCAGGACAGGGTGAGAAACAGCAAAGGCCTTGGCACCGTGTAAGCACTGCTCCACAGTGACTAAAACATCCTGATGTTATCAATACTGGTTTTGGTCACAAATCGATATGAAGAAAATTAACTCTATCCCAGTCAAAAACAGTACAGGGAAAAAAAAAAAAATCATGATTGTTATACACTATGACAGCAAATGTGATCCTTTCCATCATCCATAAAAGAATAACTTAAATTTAAGATTAGGTTCTTAATGTAATAGAGCTAAAAGAGATACATGTTTTCTTTTTATCTACTCAATGCACTTGAAAACTCATGGATCATACCATTTTGATTCAGAAGACAGAGGAGAACTATACGGTTTGCAAAACAATTTTTGTCTCTCAAGACATGACAACATTTTGGAATTAAATTATGTGACCCATAGACAATATAGTTGGCAAAGTTTATGAAATTATCCTATTTACTCTGATAAAAAGTTCTTACATGCAAGATTATTTTTATTATTCAGACATACACATAACTAGCATTTTTATTGCAGATTTATTGTGCTTCTAACCATCACTATTTATGTCCTAACACCCTTCAACTGTTGTCACAAGGTAAACTTTGATTAGTTCACACTTTAGAAGAGATAAAAAAGAACCCAGTAAAAGAATCCATCTTTCTGAGCAGCTAGATACTCCCCTATAGCTTGATAACTATTTTTGATTTTCTGATCCCTGTTAAAACCCTTTTTATATTTTCCTTTAAAATTATACCTTTTACAAGCCCATACTTGAAACTTATGACATTCCATGAGAATAACATTTTTGTTTTAACTGTAAAATGAAAAGAAAAACAAGGAAAAAATGACCAACCTACCAACCAAAAAAACCCGCCAAAATCCCAACCAACTTTGACACCACTTAGGTAGACATATAAAAAAAAAAGTTGCATTTTCCATTTCAGTGTCACTTGCTTCTTTTCTGCAGTTGTTTCTTTTATTCCGTGAAATATTTTGGATGCTCAGTATATGAGTGAAGGTAACCTTATAATGATATTTATGATTACTTAGTTACCTTAATTATTTATTAGTAATTATTCAAATACCAGTACCAGTAACATAGTACAGTTTAGTAAAAGAGCAAAACTGTCAAGTAAAATCAGTAACTGATAGAAAGTATTACAAGTCTATGTTTATTTGACATATTCTGGTTCTATGAGTTTAAAAGATTTTGTAAAACTATTTTTATGAGACTACTTTTTTAGAGTCCAGATGGAAATATTGAAATCCAGTGGAAAGTGGAACATTAACTGATTTTCCTTACTCATTTATAATCCTGAATTTACAAATCACAGAATTCAACGATGATGGGACAACTCACCGCCACTTTCCTGTCAGTAGAAAGGAACAAAATCATAATAAATATTCTGATATCCTTGCAGGATTTTGGAAAGACATAAAGTTTCTATGTACTGGTAGATTTGCATTGACTGTTGCCTTGTTTGGCCAGGACATGCTAAAGAAAAGCAGCAAGTAACAAGGTCTGTAGTAAGGCTGAAGGTTAAAAGTTTTGAATAAAATGTGGAGGTCTGAAAGGTGTTCCAAATTCTGTGTAGTATATGGGTAAATTCACATTAGGAAATGAAGTTACAAAATCGAGTGCCCAGATTTTAAGAAACAGTAGTAAATCAGCTGTAGAGGTCACCTCAGTCCAAAGTTTTCACATTAGAAAAAACGTCTTCCCAGAACCCTGTTGAAAGGAACATTTGCATAGACATACAAACCGTGGAAAATGTCAGCCCAAACAAGTATTTTTTTCTATTATTCTATACACACATTTGAGATAATAATATAATACGGCTAAATAAGTCTGTTTACTCTGTATAATTATAACTGTGAAAGCCTCCTAATAGCTGTAACCAAGTGCACTGCAGAGAAAACAGCAAAAAATCCCACCTTGATAAAGATGTTAAATCTATTTGATTTTATTTATATATGAGAACAATATAAGAATAATGTAATTGTCATGAGGCATCAACTACAGGAATGATAGTGACAAATGTGGAATGCATTTCACCGGCACTGAAAAAGAATAGATTCTTAACTGGAGTGTTTGGTTTGATTTTAGTTGAGTATTCTTTACCAGTCATGAGATTTTTTCATGTGAATATTTTACTAAACTCTAATTCAAAATTATTTTCTCTGTCCTTTCCCTGTAAGAAGCAACTTATATGGAGCTAATCATTAGCCACTGAAAGATACTATGTTTATTCTTACGTTGATGTAAATCTAACTGGGGGGAGAAAGGAAGGGTGGTGGTAGTGGTAGGGGAGGTTCCTGTATATATTATAGTGCAAAGAGTATAGAGGGCAAGAAGTCATTCAGTGCTGCTTAACTTCTATCCTACTGAAGATATAAGCTTACTTTCACAGGCTTATTCATCTTAGACTTACCTCTATATCTAGGTACGTGTTTTTAACACACTTTTTTCTTTTTTTAATTCTTCCTCCCCCTGCCCCTTCTTTTTCCTATTACAAGAGTCACAACAATTTTAATAGCTTCACTTTCTTTCTATTTAGATAAGACTCGTGAGATCTTAATTGTGTTGTCAGGGAAAATGACAAACTGAAAAATTTCTTCTTAAAGGTGATATCTCCTGTCATAATGTGTGTAACCAACAATGGCTTGTTCAATGCTTGGTGCACAGTACAACAGAATGACAGCTGGTTGCCACATCAAGGTTATGTGAGTTTTCTTAAAGTAAGTCCTGGTGGAATTTGAGAAATGCCATATAGAATACGTGATAGTTGTGTATACACTGCTAAACATGTCTGCTTAGTTACAAAGTACATACTTATTTTATGGTTTGAAGGTCTGAATTTTATTTTTTAAGTCAAAGATAAGCAGGTAAACATTTCTAGGCTTCTTACATCAGTTGGCATGTCTGCAGATCAACTGCAAAAGAAAAAGTGTTCCTTAAGTCTAAAACCTCTTTAGCCATCTCTTTGTTGTCTGGAGGTAGACTTATTTTTAAGAGCTTAGAGTAGTGTTGCTATAACAACTTGGCTGCACTGAGTACAATTTTATTTCTATGTCTTAATGAATGCAGATTGGCATATAAAAAGGAAAATAAATAGAACAAGTTTTTTTTTATGTTCTGAAATAAGATTATACTTTTGGATACAATACGGGTTTTATTTTGCCAGGCCTTTGCAAGGGAAAACGTTATTTCCCCTCTTCTGCTCCTTTAGTTTTGCTGAGAAACTAATTCTATAGCAAATCTGCTAACTGTCCTGCTGTCTTTGACATTTGTTGGCATTCATATTATACAGTTTGTTAGCTTTTTGGCTACCAGGTTGTGTGATTTTTTTTGAGCTCTAGTCATAAAACAATCCTAAAAAAATTGTCCCACAGAATGCCTAAATAACTTTTTATTTGAGAAGACAGCCTGTATGCTTTGCTTCTAGTAATACCTCTTCCCAGTTCAATTACAGTTTACATGGTTAGAATATGGAATTAGATTTAGAATATAAATATAATAATTAATGAAAAAGCTTTGAGAAATATGTTTTTTCTTCTGGGATAATGCAATAGTTGAACTGAGTAAATAACTTTTAGTGGAAAAATGTTATAAAAGGCCTCAGTAATTTTTATTCTTTGGTATAGTTCAACTGGTATGTTCTTCTCTAAATTTTAAGTATTTAAGAGACTTCTACAGATAGAATTAGTATGACTTGGATGACTTTTGACTATCCATCAATTGATCACCTTAATTTTTACTCTTAACAGCTATGTTTAGGAAGTAATTACATGTGTGGTTATGTAATAGAAAATGTGATATCCAAATATGCGGTAAATCTAAAAAGTGTCCTACTTGTGCAATTTACTCATAGAAAATAAAATCTGCACACTCTGGAGAATTTTGCAATCACAATGGTGTAGGACTGTCCTTACAACACAAGACTTCCCTTTAAAGGACTGTTTTCAGCTACCTATAGAATTGTATCAGTATTTAATTATTCAGAATATGATTTTCCATGTTCACTATCTCCTTAGGTTATATTTAGTAAAGCACAGGGAAAAGTGGCTGAACTACTTCTAAGAACAAAATGAGCAAACAAATCAGGTGCAAGCAATACATCAAAAGAATCTAGCACTGCCATGGCTTGGGGCAGAGGCAGGAAGCTTTTCAGAGGGATCACCTACCTATCAAGAATGGATCATTTATTTTGCTGGTGAGAAAAAATAACATTAAGGACTTTTAAATCTGAGCATGTTGCTAGCTTTCTTAAGACTGCTAGCAAGACTAGTTCCAAGACCAAGCTGTATGATCTAACTGAGATTGTCCCTGAAGTTTCTGTCCCACTACATTGCTGGTACTGCATCAAGACTGCAGAGCACTGCTTCTATGCCCTGTCTGCATTTCGTTTCCAGTATAAGGTGAGTAATTGCTCAACTTGCTTATTCGAAGTATAAAAGCCAAATCAAGGTGAGGATGATAATTTTTTTTAGGTAACCACAAGGAGCCTTAATTGAGGATGCTAGTGTAGAAAAGATGCACTACTGGAAAATAGTACAATTTGTTTCTCTCCATTGACTAGCTCACCTACCTCCATGCTCCATCGACTAGCCAGGGTACCCCGGCTTCCATTCACTTCTATGTACAGGCATCTCTGCCTTTTAAGGTATCCCAAGTTAAAGCAGCTGCATTGTGCTGGCAAATGTTATCCTACATTTGCATTGCTTTGTATCGGCAGCTGGAGACAGGGCTATGAAACTTCAAAACAGTTAAAACAGAGGCCCCTGTTTTTAGGTAACTGCGTTGTTCACTTCACATGAGAGTCAACTTCTGATTAGACAAGTTCAGATATCTGCAGTGTAGATACCTATGTGTGAGCTACATACATGGGTCCTCATTACAGAATGGAGGATCTATTTAGATACCTGTGCTTAGATGTCTAGTGCAATGTGACAATACCCTACAATGTGCAAGCTTACCTTCAGATGCTACTTGGAAGTGGCTTTGCATTTTGGCAATATACACAATAGGCATAAATTATTGTGGGAAAATTATAGGAAATGCATTTTCCTGTAATTTTTAAATTATTAAAATTATCATTATTGAAATTATTAAATTTAAATTATTAAAAATAATCAAGAAAACTCATATATGTGGTCAGGAAGGCGAATAGAATTTAACACATTAAGTTATTTCTTCAGAAGTGGGATGTTTAAAATCCAAAAGTTTTGAAATTAAAAACCTAGAACTTCAACTTTTGATATTTTGAGCATTTGACTCCCTTTAAGCCATTCTAAGAGTTTAAAAGGCTACAAAAAGAAAAAAAGAAACTTAACTGTTTCAGTGATTTCAGTGATGCAATAAACAAAGTTAAGAAAAGGTTTTATGGTATCTACTGCAGCTAAATGATGACCAGAAAGACAGTTTATAAAGCTATTTCAACTTACCAATAGCTTGTAAACAAGAAACAAGTAGAGTTGTTAAAGTTGATATATAGAAGTATAATTGAGTGTAACCAGACAAAATGAGAAAGTAAAATTAAGACTGAATGAGGAAACATTTGCTAACACTCAGATCTATTAGACCATGCAACTGCTTCCCAAGGGAAATTAAAGAAAAATAATTGAGTGGTTTAAAACCAAAGTGGACAAAGCAATGCAGGTAAACCTGCAGTAATGGCATTGCAACTCAATATATTAAAATATAAGCAGTTTTGTGAGAAAAAAAAAATTAATAAGGACTAAGACAGTTAAAGATGTCCTTCACACTGACATCCAGGGAAGTGCTGGTTGAGACACTCCATAATTACTTCCTTATTTTAATTCATCACTTTTTTATGACTTTAATTTAGAAATTCCTGATATGAAAGCAAATCATGAAGCAACTGTGAAGCAAATGTATAATTACAGACACCTGTTTATCTCATAAAGGTAAAACTAATATAAAATAACATACTTAAACTGTAATAATATCTGTAATAAAATCAGATTTCAATGTTTCTAAAATGTAATTAGAAATTTAAATTTTGAATGAAACAGGAGAAGTAATTAACAGAAACCTTAATATTTATGCTAATAAAACAAAGGTGAATTTTGGCTTTCAGAAAAAATATCAGACAAAAATATTGAATTTAATTATAAAAAAAAACCTCTATGCAAACCCACACATTTAGGATTATATGTTTTTGTAGTCCCCTGATAGTAATTGTAACAGAAATTTGTTAAGCAACAAATAGAAGCTAAACATTAGTCAGTGTATCTGTTCATAAAATCTTTCTGTTAATGACAGAAAGCAAATGAATTTTCCTTTTTGTTATCCAGTTTAATATAAACTTTCCCAAATATGGGAACAAGTAATGGTAACACTTCTTCTCAATGTGAGGTTTTTTGTTTGTATACCTATGTTTTTTGTCTTAACAAGTAGTTACTAAAGTGGTTCTTTTCTGTATGATAAATAAATCTCTGATAATCTTAAATACCAACAATTTTTCAATTTCCAAAGTTGCTGATGAATAGATACTAACAAAAAATATTTCTATTTAATTAAAATATTCCTGTTTAAATACAGTGATGAGAAAGTAATGGAAGAACTAAAATACTGTTATTTTTCATGTGTGTTCTAGAATAAAAATATTTCCATATAGAAAGCATTTTAACATGAGCTCTTGTGTGCAACATATGATTGCATACTATTGAAGTTTTCGCTTGTAAAGGAGTAAGGATTGTACTCTACTGCAATTAAAAAAAAAAAGAAAAGAAAAAAGTATAAATACAACTGAAAAACAATGGACAGTGGAACTGTGAAAGTGGGAACTGAAGTTATAGATATTTGACTGGGAAAGCCACGAAACTTCTGTTCTGCCATATATGTTGATGGACTGAAGAAATTCATGGGCAGGAGATGTTAAACAAGAAATAAAACTTTAGGATTTATAAAGCCTGAACTTGTATTCAAAAATGGCTTTCAGAAAGGACCATTCTGCATAGGTAATTGCTGACATTTTTTCTCATTCTAGGGCAAGAGGTTGAAGCCTACAGAAATATTCAGAAGTCTGCAGTGTAATTTAAATCCAAATTAAAAATCCCTTAAAACAAATCCTGTTTAATTATTCATACCCTGGGAGTTGATGGGAATGTAAATTTCTGCCTGTAATATTATAATTCTTTTACAATATTTCTATTGTTTTGGTTCTCACATCAAATATAGGTATATACAAATTCTCAGAAGGTATTTGTTGAAGACAGATATTCCATTCCCAAAGTAAATGTTGATGACAGCTTAATTATTAGATGAAAGTTAAACAGTAGCACCTTTTTTTTCCTCTTATAGCTGTGTTTTAAAGGGAAAGAATGAACAATCAATCTAATTTTTTTTTTTGTATTTATGGAAGCTTTATTTATTTAACTGGTCCAATACGTTTCAGCTTTCCAAACCTGCCTACTTCAGGATTGGAGTAGAAAAGAAAATTCAAGAGATATCTGAGCTCCCCCTTCCCTTTGATGTTTCCTATTGGCTAACTATGGTCATTTTAGACATTTGTTTATGTGACGTACCGGATAATAAAGATTGCACTTTTGAAATGTTTAAAAAGTTCTTCCTTAACCCAGTGTTTACAATTATCGTTATGAGTCAAATGCCATAAATGCAATGCATTTGATATGAATGTAGTCCATGAGTGATAAATACCAGGGTTGTGAGTTCTCAAGACCTGCAGGAAGGGTGGACCTCCATCCCAATCTTCCCATCTCACCCTCTAGGTGAAAGGAAAAGCAGAGAGCTGAATCTAATTCTGTTGAATAGTCTAGGTGTGCCTTGGTGTTTTTTGGTCTTGCTAAGCACCTGGTAGATCAAGACTCCAATTGCTTTTTGAATGTGGGTGAGTAGTGGGTCAACTTTCTAGAAAATAACTGGACTTCTTGCATTGATTTTTAAGGTTCTCTGATCAGGAAGGAAGGGAGCCTTAAGATGGGATGCAGTGCTCTTGAGACTCCAGGAGCAGTGTTTATTAGGCTCTACCTGATAATAAAGAAGAATACAAGCTTACTTGTAAATTCCTGCATCACTGAAGGTATCTTAAATGGGAGTTCACATCCCTTGTAGTCTGGCTGTAGGCCATACCTCCAGTGTTCTCTGTGACCCCTTAGTGCATCCCATATGCTGCTTTGCAACATGCAGCCTTCTGCTGAGGTCTCTTGTGAGTATCTTGTAAGGACTGCATGCTTTTGGTTTGGATATCCATGCCTGTCTGAGGTGGCACATCTTGATATTTTGAACAGGATTAAATATTTATAATACCAAAGGACACCAGTTGACTGATACTTTGATCATCCAAATGAATTAAAACATTTAAATTTAAAATACAGTGCATTTAAACCAAAGTGTGTGTATATGTAAATTCTGAATATGAAGTAGAATGACTTATAAAACATACCAGCTTTAAAGCTCCATCAACCTCCTGCTTTCAAGAAAATACATGGCAGTAGTACACTCAGGGTGCAGATACAAACTGCTTTTTTTTGTTGTTCTAAAAACATAACCCCTACAGACAAAGGTTTTTCATTATTATTTTTTCTTTCTACCTGATTAATGAAATAGGTTAAAAAAAGAGTGAAAAAGCCATAAAAGAATATCAGTTCCTTCTCCCGTATTTTAATGGTCCTCATAGTCTTTGAAATTCTAATCTGCTTCATGTCTTAGAGACAGAGTTAGGTAGGAGAAATCACATAAAAGAAATTATAAGCCACATGAGACAGTGTCAAGCCTCCTCAGTATGCATTCCTGGGCTAAGACAAGCCTCCAGGCATCTGATAAAAGCCAGTGTGCTTTCCATCACACTTTGTAAAACTCACCAAGTAATTAGGAATACTCAAAATTTACAATATAATTGCAACTGAAGGAAAACAGAAGCAAAACTTCGAAAACCGAAAATTTCTGAGTAACGGATGAAAGGTGAAAAAACACCATACAGGTTCTCAATTTAGTTATACAGGAGACTGTCTTTCAGATAACAAAATAGGCAACAAACATGAAACTCCTTGAAAACATTCATAACGAGTAAAGATGAAGCTAAATTAGAAAATACCCATTCCTTTATGAACTTCATTTGAACATTTTTGTCTGAATAGTTCTCAAATGATCTGGCAGTTTGATGCTTGGAGAAGAGAGAATGGAAATGAGAATTTTCCCCCAATATAAGGCGTGGTTTTTTCTAATGAACATTGTTCTGCATCATGACATTTACTATGGACATCAGTGCCCCAGTTTGAAAAATGGCATCAGATAACAAACACAGTAGTAAATTAAAGAAAACTTAGAGACTACTTCTTGTCAAAGGACTATTGAAGCAATCCTTACACTAGCTTTACTCAAATGCTCAGTACTGGCAGTGGGGCAAACTACCATGCAAAGCAAAGATCTGTCACCAGTAGAAGATGCTGCTGAAACAAGATCACCAGAAAAATCAGGTTATGGTTAGAATATTTGAGGTTTTCCACTCAGAATTCAAGAAAGTTAGCCGGCTTGAGAAAACTGGTACCAGTTTCTAAGATGGAAATGACAATTGAATGTTATAGAAGAGAATAAACAAACTGGAAAAGGCCTGATAAGAAGTCCTGCACCTGGGATGGAACTCTTGGAAATGTACAGGCTGGGGTATGACAGTGAAAGTGCTCTTCAAAAAGGGATCTGGGGTCCTGGTGAATGTGAATCAACAGTGTGCCAATGTGTTGAGGGCAAACTGCAAGCTAGGCTGTACTAATCAGCAAAAGTGTAGCTGGCATACTGAGGGAAGTGATTATTCAGCATTGGTGAGGCCACATATCAAATATTGTCTATAGTTCTGCTCTCCCAATACCTCCCAATATAAGACAGATGTTGACAAACTGAAGTCCAAACAGAGGTAAATCCAACCAAGATGCTTACAGGGTTTAAACTCTTGCTGTATATGATGAAAGAGGGCCAGAGAACTGGCCTTGCTCTGCTTCAAGAAGGGAAGGCTAAAGGGAGATTGCTTTCTACAACTATTTAACAGGGGTCTGAATATGATACAAATGCCAAGCTCCAGGTGACCCTGGATGCCAAAAGGATGAAGGGCTACAGCTACAGGTCACATTAAGTGAAATTTTGACTGGATGTGAGGGAAAAATGGATTATGTGAGAATGATTAACAATTGGAACAGGCTGCAGAATCTCTTCCCTTGGAGAAACTCAGTGCTTAACCAGATAGGGCCCAAGCAAGCTCTTCTAGTATCTTAAGGTTTGTGTGGAAGGTTGGACTAGATGCCTTTTGGAGTTCCTTTGTGGCATGATTGTATGATTCAAATTGGGAACAGCTTAAACAGAGCTATGGAGGGTTTTCTTTTATTATTATTTTATTTTTTTTTTCCCAGAAGGAAAAATAGTGAATACTTTAAATAATGACATTTGTGTAAGACCTGATTTGAAGTCAGGAAGTGCTAGATAAAAACAATGTGATACCTGCTGTCAGATGGCCTACACCAAACATCCAGTAGCTTTCCTAAAATTAGAGAAGTCACTTGAAAACTTCCAGACTCTGTTGTGATAAAAATGGTTTCAGTATAGCTAACACTGATTTATACTTAAATTAGAAAAACACAGATTTTCATAAACATATGATTTTGATTATGGAAATAAAAAAGCATTTCATGTGTGAGGAAGTTCAAGGGCTGAGCTCTCAGACTGACTGGCCATCATTATTCACTAGCAGACAAATTTAGTTTGCCATTGAAAGTAAACAGAGCTGGTGAATGCAAACCAATCATAGCTCTACTTTCAGTGTTAATGTAAATGCTCTTCATCAGTTCCATTGTTTATGGGAGAGTGCCATGAGCAGAACTTCTCAAATGAAAACTAGGTACATGGCAGAAACTTTAAAGAATGCTTATACAGTTTGCAAAGTATGAAATGAGGGCACAATACATGGATTTTATGTCTGAGAATGAGACTATGCTTCATTTTGGCTTCTTTCTGTTGCCTTTAAAATAAGTGTGCATGCATGTGTCTGCATATACACAGAAAGATACAGAAGATTTTTTTTGTCAGGTTTTGGGGGGATATTTTTAAGACTATCTGTTCCTTTCAAAAATTTGCTACAATTTGGGAATTGACTACAATTTGTGCTGCTTGTAAAAAACATTTTGTATTATACACTAGGAAATATGCTTTTTTTCTCAGTATAATTTTCAGAAATAGTGTATGATTTCCTTAAACTATTCATTTGTATAGCGCAGAGTCCTCATTCTTCTCTGTATCTTTTCTTTTCAAATACTCTGAAAAGCAAGGCACTGTTGCTTGTGGGAAATCAGGAGATATTTTCATTATCACTGGGGAACTTGTTTGTAAGTTGTCCTTAGACAAAATATTTTCATTTTACCCTGTGAGGTCCAAATATCAGTGGACATTGTGTTAGAAAAGAACAAACGCCACCACCAATAGTGGTATATGGCACTGTACCAGGTAGCGGGTTTTGATTTTCCCTTTTCAGAAAGTCAGTATATATTCTCCTGAACTGCTCTGCTTTGCTCTTCCTTTTATTTCATTATTTCTCAAAGTCATTTACCAAGACAAATCATTGCAACAAAGACATTTCTTTGGCCTACTCCCTGATTATTTCCAGTCTTGAATGGCTGAAACATGACAAAACAGTTCAGCATCAGATAAAATGAACATACTGTGCTGAAATGACACTAGATACAAAATAGGCAGAAAAATAAATGGCTTGCCTTCAGGTCTGTTTTCTGGGGATAAAAACACCACCAACAAAACAAAACACAGAATAAAAAAAATCCCTACACTAAAGCAGATCCTGAGATAGAGAATTATAAAAAAGCAAAACACCTTTCTCTTCCTTATTCTTATACTTCAAGATACATAGATATATTGCTAAGAATTTCTTTCACTCACACAATATCTTTATTTCTGGAACTTTACATTTTCTTAAAAGGTGACCTAGTTACAGGGATTTTTTGAAATGCTCTAGTAATTATTTGACATTTTTTAAAAATATTTTTTTAAACAATTATCTTCCTTAATTACTTTTGTAATACATGCAATACATATCTTAGTTCTATAAATTTAATATAAATTTATGTTAAATTCAGGTAAGTTACTCTGAAATCTTAACCTTACAATTTTGATTGATATTCAATAAATCTTGCATCATAATCAAGCATTGTTACACTTTTTTCACACCTTTATTAGACTGTAATATTTTCTCATTTATTTTCAAATTTTCTCTAGATATAAGAATTTGGACTTGCCATTTTTCATATATGGTTTAAGGATAAGATGTCTTTCTACTGACACACTACTTGATAATGCCATTAAACCAGTTCTTTTTCACTACCATTTATTTTTAATTCCCTAAAATATTTTATCTCAGTCATCCAGAACCATTTGGAAACAATCCCAGACAAAAACCTTAGAAGTCTGTTTATGAAAATGCATTCCACAAAACTCTAAAATTTTGTTTTATAAACAATCACTACAGAAAATCTTAAGCATCAAAGATTGTTGCAGCACAAACTAGCAGGCTGCAGCAAGGCTTTTACCATCAGATTCTACTATCCATGCTGTACAGCCAGCCTCCAGAAACAAAACCACACCACTCCTACCCCTCCACCTTTCCCACCATCCTCAGGGCTATTTAACTACTTAGGGGAATGAGCTACAGCTGCACATCATCCATGTCAATCAACCCACTGCCACTAAGGCAAGGCCACAGCTGCATGTTATCAATGCTAACCAACCCACTGCCTTCATTCCTTTACACAAAATGACTTAATTCTTTAAAGCAAGTTAAAAAAAAAAAAGGGTGGTGGTGGGAGGAGGGGAGTGTAGTTTTCAGTGACAGGGGAAAACTGAAGACCCAGTATTGTTGCAAGTATGTATAAAGATTCTGAATTTATATTTTAATTTCCTGAATATATAACTTTTCCACTGTTACACTCAGTACACAGGTAAATACAGTTGTATGCAAATACCACATTCAACCGATGTTTTTCTGAACTTTATTTCCTGTATAACTTTTCTTTCATGTTTTCCTAAAATTTCATTTCCTCAGTATAAATCTTGGAATAGGTTTTCTTCATGTTTCAAAAATTTAGCTAGGCTTAGTCAGCTCAGATTCTGTTTTGATTACATCATAAACAACTTATACCATTGAAGCAATTTTAATCCTCGAGGGGAGGAGTGAAGCATAGTTCTCCTATTCTTTAGTAAGTTCTGCCTAGTTACATCCAACATAAATTTCTTTTAATTACCATTTTATATGTAGCATGTATACCACAACTGAAAACAATTCTTAAAAATAAATTGAGATTATATATCAGCTAGACCACTTGTTTAAGAAAAATCTCATTTTAGATTTCTCATACTTTTGTCCTGATTCTTCAACACTGAAAACCAGAACGGCCAATACACTTTCAGCAGATAAAAACATAAATTAACCTGGGTATCAATGGGATTCTTTGACAGGCTATTCAACCTCCTTTTTGTAAAATTATTTTTATTTGTTTACTTATACTAAGTGACATAATGTTTTAAATACTTTCATTTTAACTTTTTTCAAAGACTCTCTCTATGTCCATGTCTGCCGTGACAGAGGAAGCCACAACAGTAACACCTAGCCCCCTAGCCACATTGTAAAGGTCCACAGGTAGGTATTTAAATGTGAGTATCTTAATCTGTGAGCTGGGTACTACATGGATGTTTATGTGTCTGCTACCAACAGGAATGTAAGCTGCCAAGATTCCTATAGTCAGTTACTCAGTTATATAGTTAGATTATCAGTTACTACAGAGCTGAACCAGTTATCCAGCTGTATAGCTAGTGGAGCTCATGGGGTGATTTAAATGACTAAACATAAGGGTGGGATTCAGTCGCTCCTAGCTGCCAATACAAGATGGCACACTTGCCAAATCTCCAGATTCCATGTGGGTGCCAATAACACTTTACAGCATTTACAATAGCAACTTCTCTAAATGTCTGCATAGGGTGAGATGAACTGTTCCCTGTTCACCTCTGATTATACTGACTACAGCAGACATCTGGTCTGCAAGTTTTAATAGTATTTTTCTCTTTTTTACGTGAATTGTATTAACCTAAGTGACTATATGAGATTAAAAAATCCAGAAAAATGTCATGTACCTATGTTCTTGAAATTTCTTCAGAGAATTCAATAGATTTTTTTTTAACTAGCTTGAAGACATTTTGAAAAGGCAAGAAGATAGTAATTTATCATATAGTTGTTCTGTTAGATGGTGGACTGAGTTGATGAATGATATGAATACCGGGATGTCTCAATTTAGCAAATATAAATTGCTTAATAATTCTAAGTTGCAGAGCACTGCACTTAAATTGAAAACTTTGCAAAACATCTCTTCCAGCTGTTCCTTTTAGTTGATATTGAAGTAGAGAAGGCAAGTTGTGTTTCAGCATGCTGTTCATGAAAATAAGAATACAGTAATAGCATTTCCTTATCAAGTCAGAATAACCTAAATAAACAGTTCAGGCCAATATTCCAGATGCTGCTTTAAAAAGCAGTAGCAACTAATGTCAGACATAACAGAAGTCTTTGTCCTCTGTGTACAAATTTATTCAGGGTATGTGTCTCTGAACAAGATCCTAATTTAACTAATTTTAAAATTGATGTTCTTTTAAAACATTTGTTCCCAAGTTTTAGTATTGTTTGGTTTTATCTTCTCCCCTTCTAATAAGGACTTACCAAGAATATTTTAGCTGGATATTAAATTAAGTGGTCAAATAACAATTTAATTTATAATAAATCAGAAAGTTGTTATTTGCTGATTTAGTTACAAAATATTTTTAGATAAATATTGGGAGGTTATTTTGTTAAGTAGGCTCTTTCTTGAGAATTTTCCAATCTGAACATCCTTTTTCACATCAGCAACTTCACAAATAGCCTTAAAGGACTTTAATTTCCTGTATATTTTCTGACAAATAATAATTCCTTCCTACTCCCATATGCCCATGATTGCTCTCAGACAAGAGCATGTAATTCTCTGAACAAAATAATAACATGCTCTTTCAGTTTTTTCCTGTTTTTTTCAAGTGTTCATAAGGTATTTTATGCTTTAACCTTCTTAAAGTCTAAGAATAGAGTTCTGAACTCTCTTTGCATGAATCTAGTGTCAGATTAGAATATGCTTACTAAGAATCCTTTGATGTTGTAGTTCAAATCTCATAATTAGAAAAGAATATGATGAGTAACAATAAGCAAGGTATTTGTGACAACAGAAGCTGGAAACTACACAGTATCTTACTTAAATACGACTCATTCCATGTTCGCACGTCATTTATTACATATTCACAACAGGCTTAACTCAGCTGTTAGCAGTCTAAATAGTTCCTCTAATTAACTTTCATAAGAGCAGTTAGTCTTCAGTAACAGCAGAATTAGCAGAATAAGGGTGGAAGTAAGTTTTTTTAAAAAAAGTCTACAATTCAAGCTACAGCTGTTAGGGATTAAAGGATTAAAGCAAAGAACTAGAAAGGTATACGCCTGTACATATTCTTCACCATATAACTTCAGCCAAATTCCTAAATATTCTCCATGTACTTTGATATCTCCGTTATGTCTGATATCTTTCAACCTAACTGACACAGGCTAATAAAAAAATCAATATATGTTATCATTTGACTTTTTTGTAGTAATTTCTTATTTTCTGAATGAAGTCGGAAGTGTGCTTCTCTTGGCTGCCTAATGAGATTATCTAGCTGAAGGTTATTAATTGTCTAGCATAATTTCCCTTTATTTGACTTTGTGACATCTGTTTTAAGATGGAATGATGCTTCTGGAAAAGCTTTCTCTCTTTTTCAAGGGAAGCTAGATGATTAGCAGGTACTATGCGCCAAAATTAAAAAGGGTCAGAAACAGGTAACATGAAAAACATGCATTCCCTGGGGATAATAGCTCTGGTCTCTACATGAATTATTATAGTTTATAAGATTTTTAAAATGAAATGAAGTAAATAATGCATACATGTTTCTGGCATGGATGAGTTTTTGCTGATATTAAAATGTAATTATAAACCTTCAGTTTTGCTAATCTATTGGAAAAGCTTTTGCTAGCACATATTACACTGCGTCCTGCTGATAAAACCAGTAACTTGCTCCATTTGGTACTTTGGTTAATGAGGGAAGGTAACAGAAATTTTAATAAAACAATGAGTTCCTTAATACCTCAGTGGTGCATGAAAGGCTTGTTTTCCTTCATGCTGCCTATAAGAGTGTTTTTGGGACACCTACAGTTCAGATATCTAACCATAATGCATGTATAGCTGAATATTATTAAAGGGTTTACAAATCTCACCTTCTGAATTCATAAGCTAGAGAAAGATGAGAAAGAATATAAAACCTCTTCCTTACCTTTGGGTCTGCACTATTACAGTAAGGAAACAATGACAACTAATATCCCCAGTAGACATATCAGGTAACATTAAGATGCAGAGTATACTATAGTCTTATACAAAAATATGGAAGAAGCAGGATAAAATTGACCATACACAGCTCCATGTTTCTACAATTTCCAGGGTCTACAGTAACATAGTAGCTCCTCACTTTATTGCAATTTACAGTGTAACTACTTCTCACTTGTTCACTACAAGTTCTTTTACTATTCCTGGGCAGATTTTGTATCTCTTACAGTCTTTGTTGCCATTGGATCTAATCCAAAAGTTGCTTCTTTCCACATAATTACTTCTTTATTGATGCTTCTACCTAAACAAAGTTATTTTTCAAGTTTGCAAAGTAAATGACAATTAGAACCTTTTTCATGTTTGGCTTTATTTTTTATTTATTTTTTTTTCCTTGCATGCTCTCCCCCTTTTACAGACTCCAGTGAAGGGAGTAGAGGTTGCATACCAGAATGAAGAGTCATTGAGCTCTCACTGTTTTGTCATCTTCCATTTGAGGACCTGGACCTTCTTTTTTTAGTACTCCCTAAAGTACTAAAAGTACAAGACGGTTGTAATACTCCTTAGTGTTTGTATAGAAGTAAAAAATAGATCCTGAATAAATAAGAAAGACTGTTCCAGATAAAATGGAGTAAAGCAACGTTGTTCAGAAGGTGAATGAGGTGTTTACAGGGAGAGGATGCACGTCTCTTGGGTGGAGCTCTGTTGCCATTGCTATTTATGGTAGCTTTGCAGTGGCACTGGACTGCGTATGGAAGAAGGCAGTCAGCTTGTACCCTGGAGTTCTGAATATGCAAGTGTAAAAGTAAAAATATAGTTAAGAATTCTTAAACCGTTTTTACACTCATTATATTCAAAATGGGTTGTTTTTTAATAATGAGATTTTGCAGCTATTTAATCACTAATCATTTTGCCAGTTTTAGTTAATTCCAGTGTTAAAAGATGAAGTTCTGAATATGCATGGAAGAATTGGAAATGATGCTTGCCTTGGCTTGGTTTACAGCAATAGTTTGTATGTCAACAGCTATAGAGAATTAATCCTCCTTTAGAGAGTTTAGAGTACCATAGGCTGAAGACGCAACCCAGGGTGATGTTGTTTATTTCCTCTAGAGATGATCGATACTTCCATTTTTCTTTGAGGACGCTCTCAACTTCCCAGAATTAGCCCTTTGAACTTCCTCCTATGTATTGAGAATAATCTGTTGAGAAACAGAAACAGAGATGGAATACCATACACAATACTATGCCACTTACATGTGATGTTACTATAGTTACAGTCTTGCCCATGATGGCTGTAATGAATTATTGTTTTCAATATTGTCCATAGCCCTGTCTACCAAACAGTGTAGGTGTGTTTCTCAAGGTCTAGCCCAATAGTTTACAATTATTCAGCATACAAAGGAAAATTTATAGCAACCCACCAGCTTGGTAATCAAAGAAACAAGACTCTACTTTTACAGGGTAGTTTCTCCAGCTGTGAGATACATAATTCCCTTCCAGAAAAAAAGTATTGACCTGTGTAGCTTTAAAGATTATGTGGATGAAGGATAAAATCCTCTTCTCTAACTAAGGTCTATATTTCATCAGCCATGGGCAATTACAGTGATCCTCTGTGTTGCAGGAAAGACAAGATTCAATAGTCATACAGATTTCACTGTATTTGATTTCTATCAAGAAAAGAATTTCTATCCTGTCAGACTGTAAAGGATGTTTTGATAAACACATTCTGAACTTTCTGAGTCTGTGGATTCAAAGGCATCACCCTACAAGTGAATGCCCATCTCATACCAGCACATAGTTCTGAAGTTCAACTATAATGGTAGATTACATTCCCATGTCTCAAAACAAGAAACAAGTTATTGTACACTGCATGAGTAGAATTTAAATTAATGGATGAAAGGATACAAAATCCTACTTTGTGCCTGGAGAAATGAAAGCTCATTTTGAATGTGTTTTATTTACTATTGTTGTCCTTACATATTAGTATTAGTAGCATATATACTATCTCAGAATACAAGATAATTCCTGAACATAAAGTGAGATATGGTCTTCCTCTAAGGAGTTCAGAAACTAATTTGTATAGATTAAAAAGTATTTAAAAAATTAAATATGATAATGTAACAAGGCAGAATTATGGTGATTCTTTTTATTAGACAAGTGGATTTTAAATAATATTTATATAGAGATCTTAATTTCATTCTAATCTGTTGTTCACTTCCAGTACTATGCCTTCTATTGAACAATCAGATATTTCCTTGCTTCCTTCAGCAGTTTTATTCCAGCATAGCACAAGGTAATCCAAGGAAAAACCCCACACAATATGAATCTTAAATGTATTTAATTCTACTCTTAACACTTTATATTGCTGAGTTTTACTGTCTGCTAAAACAGAGAACACCAGTGTCCCCATTTCTAACTCTTGGCTGGGCACAGTATGTACTGGAGTTCTTTTTATGTGTGTGGGCAGGAAAAAAAGACAATGCCTATCTTCTAAGGAATGTCACATATTCTTTCCTGTGCAGCAAATTGTTTCCCCTTGATGGCATATAAACAAACCCTGATTAACCTACATTTCTACCCTCTTTCTAATGAATTGATCCTAGAGAAATATTTCTCTTGCAGAAAGCATCAGCCCAACTTTGCAAGCTATAGAGATTTATAAAATCAGAAAAACAGTGAGATGTCTTTGTCTTCAGTTTATACAGAAACAATATGAATACTGACAGGAGAAGAATGTTATTTTAAAATGTTGGGTTTTTTTTAGGATCAGTAATAAAGGGCAGACAGTGAAGTAGGTAGTATAAAAGATTTTTGTCAGCTCTCCTTTTTTTTAAAAAAAAACAACACTATTTTATATTTTCCACTTGGGCAGACCTCATGAACATATGCATCACATCGGGTTTTTTCCTTCCTATGAAGTAGTCACAATGTCTGGCACATTTGGAATGGACGTAGTATTTTCTTTATCAAGAAGGTATGGCAATATAATTTTGTGGGCTGGACAAGCAGCCTCACTTTACTGTGGTGGCTGTGAAAATATTCTTTAAAACTGAAAATAATAACCTTACAGCTTAGTGAGCTGAAAGACAGTTATTGTATAGTCTCAATATTCATAACAAGAAACTATCTAGGAACAATCCGTAAGGCATTTATGTCAATCTTGACAGTTCTCCTTTCCTCCCTAATCCTGGTATGTATCTTTGCCTTCAGCCTTCCTGTAACATTCATTTGACAAAATGCCAACAGCCTAATTTCTACAACCCTTCATAATATTGTCAAAATGCATTAATTTTTAAAGTGCTTCCTACCCAGGCCTCACAAGTAATTAAGGTTATAATCTGAAAGAGAGAATGGTCCGAAGATCTTAATTTAAACCCAAAATTTTCATTTGAATTTTCTGTTAAAAGGTGATTCACATGATCTTTCTCAGATGGACATGGACAGACATGAGGTAGCTCCACCGTACCAAGAGTGGCATTTCACTTTAACTGATATCCTGAGCCTCTTAATGGGACTTTTTACTTTGGGCTTAGCCATACATGTGTAGAATTCTTCGTATGGAGGCTGATACGTTGCTTTCTGGTTCAAAAAACAGTTCAGTTGTGTCAATCTGAATGACAGACATATTCAGAATCAGGACTACTGTAAGCAGATTTACTTAAATGATTTCAAAACCTATAATAGCACTGGTCCTACCAGATCGCTCCACAGAGCCGAGAGCAATTAAATAAATTAGCAATAACAGATAATGACAACAGTTACATTTTATTATCTTGTGTTATTATACTGGGAAAAGCTACTTAGACATCCTACATTTGAGTCTAATCAGTATAATGGTGATCTTTCATTCAAAATTAATATAAAACCAGATGAAACCTATTAGGAAATAATTAGCTGAAACAACAGGTCACATGCTGGTCTGGGGGAAGAGTAGAATTAATTCTAAAATTTCCAACAACTGACGTGAACATGAGGCACTGTGCTTCTTTTTGTTTGAGAAACAAGGGTCACAAAGAGGCATGGGTTAGGAAGCAGAGCTAGAGTATATGTGACTCGAAAAAAGGCAAGAAGAGATTTGTGGATAAGTGGTGGATGAATTTAAACTTGGAATAACAAAAGAAGCACAAATGCTAGTGTTAGATTTTCACTCTTAAAAAGGAGTTAATTTACATACTCTTAATTGATAACTATGATTTCACAAATTCTTCACTTAGTTTTTTTTCTTTCTTCCTTTTTGTTTCTTTGCTTTTCCTTATAAAGTATATTCACGGAGCCAGTTTTTGGCCATCTGCACCAATTAATCTGTAATAGCATTGATTTCTATGCATAGCAAAACTAGATGTAGAATAAACATGGTAAATAATTATAGTATTAAGACTAGATTGCAAATCATGATGTGCTTAAAAGTCATGTACAGTTAAAAATTGAAAACTGGGGAAAAAGGTCGTTTGTTTTAAACTCTTTTTTAAGTGGATGTTGGAAATTGTAATTTTAAATTTTTTTTCATTGTTATATAGGCAGAAGTTAATATGGAATAGTCATTCCAAAATCTAGTTCTGCAGAATCTTCTGTCTCTCAATGAAAAATAAAGCCATAAAAAATAAATATTTATTCTTAATCTTTGCTCATCTTCTGTGAGGGACATTTACCAGAACTTCTCTTAGTCTTCCATTTTCTGAAATAATTACTCTATAATTATTTGACCTTTGTTCAGTGGCATCACTCAAACAGAAGCTCAGCAGGTCATCAGCTTTGCCTTTTTTGAAACCCTTGGAGACAGCCAAAAATAAAGAATGTTACGTCAATGTCTCTGATTGCTGTACACACTAATGCAGCAGCTGCCTTAGATAATGTTCTTCCAGAGAACAGAACTAGAAGACTTGCTGTCTTCCCTGGAAATATGACGTACTTTTTTCAGGGTTGATTAACTGCTAGAGGATCCATCAGGTTTTTAGGGCTAATGGCTTTAGAAGAAGAATATAAACTCCTGGCTTTGTGCTATTAGCAAATGTCATTCAAATTCCTACTATTATCTGCACATACACTTGTAGTTACAGCCTAAACAGATATCTGGGTTCTTCTAGTCACTCTGCCTTTCAGGTCCGTTACCTGAGCTGCCATGCAGACAAGATGTGAGTGCCAAAGCAAAACATTCTAGTTCATGAAAAAGGTTTGAGTTGAGCTAGGGTCAGTAAATCCAACTACCGAAAAGGTAGTGCCATTTAAATTGAAATTTTAATAGAAAAAAAAAATATTTTTTGTATGTTCCAAAGTATCTTTGTTTAAAACAACGTTCTTGAGATATATATATAAGAAGCATTAAAGGAAATACTTTATTTTTATTATTAACAGCTGCTGCTATTAATTAACAGTAATCTTAATGGACATCTTTAAAATATGTAGGGAGATTATTATGTTTCAAATGCACTGACAGCTTGGGATATGTTAAACCAGATAATTTCCAGCATTATTGATTTCCCCAAAACATAAGCAGGAAACAGCAGTCTGGAAAACAATGTTATTTTTTTCTTTTTTCCCCTCAAAATAATTATTCAGAAAATTAGATTTCTATTTGAAACCCAAGACAGAAAGATATATGCAAGGTAAATAGAAATTCAAATGTGTTTTGTTTTTAGTGAAAGGTAGCTTTCACTAAAGAAACCAATCTGTTTGTAAAGATTACCTCTGTAAAAAGCCAAGTGTTCTCAGATTTTGCTTATGCTCAAACAGGAAATACATTTTATGTATAAAGCCAAGAATTTGTGGTTATTATTACTGTTTGAATCTTAAAAGTCTAATTGAAAAATCATTTTAGTCTAGATCTAATTATTACAGGAAAAGGGTGAATAATAATACTTATAATATTTTCCTACAGAGAAAGTTACAATAACAGTAATCATACAATTCAAATTATAACTTACATATTTATAGTTATTATTCCTTTTCTTGAGGTTATGCTCACCCTTCCATTATTCTTCCAGGTCGTAAAGCCAGTAGTTACAGCTGCTGGAGAGTGAAACACCTCGCTTCTGGAATTCTTTATCAGAAGATATATTGTATTGATGTACATGATTTCTTCTGCACTTTACAATCAATTTGGTGTCACTTCTACAAGTTTGCTAACAGACTTTTACATCTTTGCTTTTTCTTCATTGGCTTGCAGCTCCATGTTATATCTGCCTTTTGCATATGTTAGATACTATTTCTCCATTATCTCTGTTACTTCTGAAACCAGTTTTTTCCACCTTCACTTACATTTCTTTAACTGACCCTTTATGAATTACTTTTGTCTGTGGGCTGTCCAGTGATAGACCTGTGCCTCATGTTTTATCACTCTGTGTCTGTGCTCCTCTACTCCACGCTCTCTGTCTCAGCTTCTCGGGGCCTTTCCTATTGTATGCACCAGGGCAGTATCTCTGTAAATGATATAATTGTGTGAAGAGTTGTAAGTATCACGCATAGAATAAATGCTTATTACTGCTCTAAAACTATGGTTGTACCACATGAAGATAAACAAAAATCAGACAAAGTAGGTAAAGATACCTGGTCAATCAAAGAAATTAGCGTCACTTCTACACCAAGTAGAACAAAGCTGCAGGCAGATCAAGAAAAGTTCAGACAGAGCAAACCTGACAGGATTTAGTCCTGAGGCCTTGCAGATTTGGTACACCTACGGCCTGTCACTAGCAGTGCCAACACTGTAGTACGTGGTTACACAACACAGATTCTACATATCGCTTAAATTTCATTTGAGTCCTTACAGGAAAAAAAAGAATTTTTTCAGTACTACTTCTATATGGAGAATTTTATACTGTGAGAAACTAAGGTGTCTCAAAATGATTTCTCTGTCATGAATCTTATCAGATCTCAATAAAACAGGTACTTTTTTTTTTCCCAAAGAGAGGAAGAACTGAGGAAACAAACAACTCACCATAGACAAAAACTAAAAAGTTATTAGGAACAATTGTATCACTTCTGATTATTCCAAAATGGAAAAGTGATACAAGGTAAAGCAAAAAAGTAATTTCCATTTAAAGCACTCTGGTATCTTGACAGATGACATAGATATTAGTTACTCTCTTGCTGAAAAACACGTTTTGTTGGCTGAGATATTACTTCTGGGATATTGCAGCTTTATACAGCTATACTGCTGTCAGGTAAACAAAAAGATTCCAGTGTGATAGTAAGAAAGGGAGTTCTGAATTCTATTTTTCATCACATTTTTTAGAAATCCAAAGACAAAGAGTATTTGTCCAGGTGAAGTATGGGCAGGGATTGCTAGCCTGTCAGATACGATTAATAAGAAGATGGTCATGCATCATTAATTTGATTATTTTTTACAGGGAAATGGCAAAGAGATCTGAAAATAGCAAAGCAGTATGTATAATTGACTTAGACTTCAGTACATCTCATGTTACATAGCAATACATAAAATATTTTTGAATAAAAGATTAGGGTTTGAGATATTTTGGGTTGTTCTTAACTGTGTTAATGGAACTCACATCAGTGTAATAGAAATTGTATACAGATAGAGTACGGATGAAGACATAGGCTCTATGCAACTGAGATTGATGGAAGACCAGTCATGCTACATAGTGTAGGGGAGGAAGGATGAAGAGCATATGGAGATAATGATCACACTTATCCATTTAATAGAAAAAAATAGAGGAAGTTAAAAAGTAAAGTATCAGTAAAAATGGGCAGAGATGTGCAATAGGAAATACCATGTGAGAATGGACTGGCCAAAGCTGTGCCCAGAAAATTCAAAAAGGTACACCAGTGTGCTTTATCTTGTTGATGTGATAGGAAATTTTTTCCACCTGAATTTAGTGACAGATTGTATTAATGGTGTTCTTATTACTACTTTCAAATTTTACCTCTAAAATTTTGTATTATCTAGCACAAAGAAAAGTAGGAGCCCACAAATTCCATCACAAATGTGATAATCTGTTCTAGCCACAGGCTTCACCTATTGCCGCTTTCTGTCATGTTATGTTCTGAATCAAGAAGAAGTTTGAGAGGTGCAGTACTGTCTTGTATTCAGGTAAATCAATATATGAATATCAACAAAAATGTATTTGTACAGAGTGGTACATGACAGAAGAATGGGAAAAAAAAACAACAGTCAGGGCTTGATATCTTATCCAAACAATTGTACTGGCAATTGATGGATTTTATAAGTAAAAAATGGGGGAAGATTAAAAAAGATTAATATTTCATGTACATGTACCTGTACTGTGCAGGCAGAAATAAGTGAGGCAGTCCTTGGTAGTCATAGGATAGGATGAACATGCTTCAGACATATGCAAAAATGGCTTCACATGTGCCAGGCTTAGGAAGGACACAGTTCATCTAGAATCAGTTAATTTTCTATCTGAGCTGGAAAGCATAAGCACAAAACAAACCTTTTACTTTTTAAGAGTTTGACTGCAAAAAACTATTACAGGCACTTGGCAAAATATAATGGGTTTTATCGATTCCATCAAGAAAGTGGGAACATTCTGTTTTGTTGGAATATGTAAAATAGTAAATGTCATTTAAAAAATGTTTATATACAGAACATCATAAAAGCGTGGAGGTGCTTTATCAGTAGTCCTGTATCTATGGTTATTAACAAAATATGTTCAAGATTATCTGATGTCCTTTAAACAATTAAAAATATTTTCCATGTTTTCTTTTTCTAGCCCTGTCCATTATGTTTGGTCATTATGTTGTATTTTAAATCCAGGAAAGCAGAAGAATTTTCTTCAGAAAAAAATATTTTATTAACTGTTAAATATGATTTTATATATGAATACATCATATAACTTTGGTACATTTAAATGGGACTTAAACATCTTTGTAGATCTGGCCCTATCTTCTGTGGTCTACTTAAATTACATTAAATTAAATAATATATATATATATATTTATATATATAAAGTGCCTATCACCATATTGATAAACATTATTTGGAACCACTCTTGATGGCAGAGGTAAGAACAGGAGTCAGTCTATTAGTACCTCAACACTTCTGTTTCCAGCCAATCTAAAAAACAAAAACAAAAACAAAAAAACCAAAAAAACCCCCACAAATAACAACAACCAAATAAAAACCAAATGTATCTTTTTGTAAATGTGGCCCTATCTCCTGTGGTCTACTTAAATTTTACTAGAAGGAATCATTAAAAAAAGTGGTGCTGCCAACTGCCATCAGCAGAGAGAGAAAACCAAAAGTTTTATTCAACTTCTGCACAAAAATGAAACTTTGTACATATCCACTGTTTTTTATTCGAAATAAATTACTTGTTTCTCCCTTTTTCCTTTAACGACACTGTCCACTTAGATTCTAGTAGCTACACAGCCAGAAGGGGGACTGGTACGTACATTCTTTCAGGCTTCCATTAACAGCTATAAAAAACCATAACAACTCACTAAATTCTACTAATTATATTTATTTTTTTTTATTTTAGTTTTTTCCTATGAGATAATTTACCAGGACCAAACTATGCTATCCACTGATACATACTTTGGAATCTTTTTTTCAAGTTACAACAGCAAGCCGTGCTCCACTCTGAGCAAGACAAATGAGGCTTACCTTGATCTTTTAAACTTGTATTTGATGAAAAAATCTGTTATTGATTCATGCAGACAAATCATTTCGGCCTCATCACACAAAATACTTTCAAGTTAATCACTGCTTTATTGTAAAAGGAATGCCAGTCCTGAAAATTAAATGCTGTCTGCTTATTGTATATAAAGCCCATCACAAGCAAATCCAAAGCTAAGAATGTATATTATAATACAGTATAATATTGCTTATATTTTGCTATATTTCTGAAGTTAGTGAAGAGTTATCTTCTTTGTTTAGAACATTTAATATCATGTTAATCCAAAATGAGGTAAGTAACAAAATGATAGGTAATAAAATTTAAGGACATCTTATTTTCTTAATCTTGTTTTTCTTTGTATAAATTCTCAACTAGGGATACTATTCATGCTGTAATTCTTCTAAAGGTAGCACTCCTAGCTAATGTATCATACAGATTTTCTGAATATCAAACAAACAACTATGACTTATTACCTATTAAAGTGAGCTGACCTTTTTCCCTCGTAGAAATAAGCACAAAAATAATCCCATTACTACGACTATTTATGTATATTTTAATTCGTTCTGAAGTGTCTTGTTGAACTAAGCATTAATACAGTACTTACATACATAAGAATTTTTATAGTGGAAGTACCTTTTGTAACAGTGAAGTCTTGTCATGTTAAATCCTTTGAATGCTACACCACTTGGATAATCCAATCCAGTCTCTTTGAATTAGAGACAATCAGAATCTATACATAAATGTCTAAAATACAATTTTAAAAGTAGAGTTTCTAATAATTTTTTACTGTTAGAATATTGTTTGAATTTTCATCTTAAATATATTCAGAGACTTATTATACTAGATTTTTCCTGTATCAACTTAGTTTTCATGTAGCTCTTCACTCACACTTTTGTGAAAAGGACTATTAAAAAGAAAAAACAAAAGTACCAAAATATACTGAAGATTCAAATTACATAAGCACTGGAATATAGCCTGACTCCACTGTTTTTAACTTTTTTTTTTCTCTCTCTCCTTCCCTTTCTCTTTCTTTTTTAAATCTTTGCTTAGTCTAAACAGAAAACTTACTTTATTAGTTAACACATACTGCTGGTAAAAATCTCAGTATATTTACCTGTGAATTTTCTTAGACATGGGATGAGAACCTGAAGTTTAGAATTGAATTTGACTTTAGGAAAGGATAAGCTATTCAGTTTAATCCCTACAGTAGACCTTAAATATTTTTGTTAGAAACATGGTGCTTTGGGGTTTTTTTTTTCCCTTTTTTTCTGTTATTTCAGAGGAAGAAAGGCAAATCTATAGTGATTCAAATGTTTTTCATCAAAGTATGAACAGTACAAGCCATGCCTTATCTGAGGTGGTCGCTTGATTAATGTAAGATTGATTGTTTATAATTTTATTCCGGCAAATATGCCTTTTGGAAAGAAGACGGTTCTGATCTTTTTTGTCTGGGCAAGTACATGTGTGAATAATAGTGTCTGATCAAAAATGGCTCAGCTTTAATGGGCTAGAGAATAGCAACAAAGGTTAGGATATTTGCAAGCATTTCAGAGTTTTGGAGGAGTTAGCCTTCTATTCTGTTTTTACTCTGGTGCATTTTCTTACATTTGTGCTGATACTTGATATCCAAGATATTACTCTTCCACTTTCTGTATGTTAAAGCCCAATCATACGTAATACTGGATTTTTAAATTTAGCAGGAAGGAAAACAATGTCTGAGGACCAAGTAGACAAAAATGGAATTGCTAATTTGATCACAATCAGTGTTCATTGTCTCTTGTTCATTGCTACCATGTCATATAGAAGCCAGAAACTATATTTATAGTATTTTATGAAAACCAACATTATATTTGCCAGAAGATAGAGACTGATGATTGATTTTTTGTTTATTTATTTATTTTTAATTTATGCTAGTGTAACACTAAAAAGCAGGGTGGGAAGGAGGGGAATGCAGTATTTCAGAGACAGTTACAGAGCTGCTCCAAATATAATGTACATACACACACACACAGAGTCAAACAGCTAGCACATCTATTTATTGATCACAAAACCCCTATGTTAGCATCAAGATTTCCGTTAAGATACACTTTTTTTAAAGTGCATTCTCATAACCAATCAAGTTCACTGAAGCAAATACAAGTGAGACATTTGTTGTGTAATCTGAATTGTTCTTTGCCTTTAGAAATACCAGGATCTAGATCTCTGTTCCTACCTCTCTCTACCCCTTCTCTCTGCAGTATCTGGGAACCTACATTAAACTTGATACTACTTGGGCAATACTTTTCCTGAAGAAGTCTAGACCTCTGATCTTAATGCTATGAAAAACACGAGATGTTTTCAATAAGGTACTAAAGGATTCTAGGTGAGAATAAAATTCTTTAGTGTTCACTGACTTTAAAAAAACAAACAGTCAAACTCCAAAACAAACAAACAAAACTCAACCAAACAAAATCAAACAAAAGACATCTCAAACCAAACCAACTGTGTTCAGGGTATAGTCTGAAATCAGACTTAAAAGAACACCTTGATTTTTTCTAGTGTGAAACATTATGATTACTATAAACATCAGATTAAACATTTACTAGGATTTTGGAAATTACCAAACAAAAAATCAGATCAATAACACCATAGAAATTTTCACTTCAGTTAATATATTTAGAAGTAAATCAAAAAGCAATAGTTACATACCAGGTATAACAACAGCTTGTCAGCAGAAAACCCAACCCAATCAAAGAAATGTTTTAAAAAAATCACTTAGACTTCACTAGAGTTATTTGTTATGCTGGGTACATCAGTGAAATGTAGTAAGCAGTGAATGTAACTGCTGTGTCAAAGGAGTTTTTTTAAAAAAAGAAAACAAAATCAATTCTGTTCAAATACCAAATGGATTGTGACAGAAAATATATGTAAAATAGTACTGAATTAGTCTGTGCACTTTGTGTGAACAAAAGAATATTCATACTTTCAATGCTTGCTAAATAATTCAGCAACTGCTGTTTTTAAACACAGGAGAATAGTTCCCTGACCTCCTTTTCACCTTTTTATAAGCTTTTACCCGATATTATTAGGAAAATGTCAAGTGCATGTCAAGTGATCCAGAAGCATTTATGTTGCATGATGTAGTATCAGTGAGTGACCTTCTCTAGACGATTCTCTCTTCTTCCACCCCAACCCCCTAGGATATCTATGCTTGAGGGGGTACGTAATTTTAAAACATTTTCTGCATTTTACTATGCAGAAAAATGCAGCTAAACAGATCCTTGCAATTGTGTACCACTATAAGGTTTACACACCAGAATTCTTAAATAGATACTCTCTTAGGTACAGTGAATGTTTTATCTGGAGAAGAAAAGAAAAAAAGAAAAAGAAATATAAATAACAATAAAAAGGAAAAGAAAAAGGAAAAGAAAAAGAAAAAAGAAGAACCAGAAAGAAATAAAAAAAGAAACTGGGGGGGGGGCGGGGCGGGTGCGTGGAAATTGTCCTGGGTCACTTAGGTAAAGTGGATAGCTAAAGATAAGATCAAAAACAGAGGAAGTTGAATGGGACTGAGACAAATGATGCCTCCTTGAATAAATACTTTCTGGGTTGTGGAATTTGTTTGAGAAGTAGATCCATATGACTTTAAGAAATATATGAACTCTATACTGAAAACATTGTAAGACCTGTGCCTTGTTTTTTAGGCAGCTTTTAAAGGATTCATTTGAGAAAAGAATATAGCACAACCACAATTAGACCTGAATTTGTTCACACTTTTGGGGAATGTAAATACATGGTAGAGTTTACTCTAGACTGTGTCAAGCTGGCATTAGCTGTCCTTTACCTTTAGGGTGTTGGAGCTAAGAGAAATGCAGACTTTTAAATAGCTCTCCAAATACGCTCTTTATTTTATGTTTCCATAAAGATAAAAGGAGGCAGATTTATAGAGCTACTTATATGTGAGTCCATTTTTCCATATTTGAATGTTACAGTAATCATCTATAGAACTCTACATTTAAGCAACTAAATCCTTTATTAAACTACTGCTTTTTTCCCCTAAAGAATTAGATTATAATTGAATTACTGCAATTTTAATGCCTATGATACTGAAATAACTACAAATAAAGTTCATCTTAGAGAAAGGGACTGAAATTAAAGAACAGGGCATTCTGAAAATCTCTGACTAGTTTCAAAAGCCCTTAGAGAGGTAGCTGGTGCCTTACTACAGCTTCCTTATGTCACACAGCAAACACTTTTGAAGTAATGTTCAAATCTGCTACAAAATTAGGTAAGACACCACAGAAACTTCCTTGGCTGTTATTGTGACTACAGTGACCAGGCAAATGACACATTTATTGCAAGAATACTAAGCAAAACAACTTAACTATACACATAAATTCAACAGACTGACAGATAGACTGCCTGGAAGTGAAAGTATTAAAAGTATTAGTTGGAAAGAGCTATTCTTGATAAATTATATATTTCTTGACTCAAAATATGTTTACTGAAGTTAAGATTTTGTAAGTATATGATCAAGCCTCAGCAAAATAAGTAAAATGAGAAAAGAAGTAACAAAGGAGAATGCAATGACCAAAAAATTTTTTTAACATATTTTTTATTTTTGTATTATTGTAATAATCACAAGGAGAATCACAGAAAAATAAAGAGCAAAATTTCAAAGAGAAAGACAAAGATATTCTAACACCAAGAGTTTATAGCATGGCATATCTGAAGGAGTATCCAGATAAAGACATTCCCCTAGTTACTTTAGAATGAGGAAAAAATCAAAAGGTATAATGTACTAAAATATTCATAAATCATGAGAAAAAAAAAAAAAAACAAACCAACAAAAAGACCCTCAAACCAACCAAAAACACCCCAATAAAAAAATCAAAACCAAAACTAAAAAAGCCTTCCAAAAACAGCATAAAAAATATACTTATTCTGTATTTCATTGCCTTAAATTCAACTTCATTCAACTAATGTAATAATGAATTTATGTTAAGGTCTTTCACTTTCTGAAGAACTTTACAGGATATATACCTGGGATTTACTTTGTAAAAAAAAAAGAAAAAAAAAAAATATATATATAAATAAATAGTTTCCCTTCTTGCTAACGATAGCCAATTATATGATGTAAAATTGATATTTTCTAGATGTTGAATAAAAATACAGTGCAAGAAAGAAAAAGAGGCAGGAGAGCAAATATACTTGAAATACAGTTTAGAATGACATATACTCTAATAAGATGTTTTGATGTAATTTAAAAAGCAAAATAAAACTCTGCCAGGTTATTCAGATCTCATATATTCTACCATTGAAAGTAAAAAAATATAGACAATTAAATTTCCTCCATTAAATTTTCCTCAACATTGGCATCCAATCATGAATCTTCTTAAAATCTGCATCTTTATCAAAAAGCTGATTGGTATCAATCATTGGCGATTGGGCAGTATCACTAATGCTATAGGGCTTTTTTACTAATATAGCTAAAATACTCTTCCAAAAGAATAGCAACACACAACTGAGTCATTTTTTGATTAAATTCTTCCTTTGAACTAATTAAAACCAACTAAATCTATAACCATACAGTGACTGTAGTATTAGAGCAACTAAGGTGCCCCATCCCTGGAACTGTCCAAGGCCAGGCTGGGTGGGGCTTTGAGCAACCTGGTCTAGTGGCAGGTGTCCCTGCCCATGGCTATGGGATTGGAATTAGATGACCTTGAAAGGTCCCTTCCAACCCAAACCGTTTTACAGTTTTGTGATTCTATGATACTATGTTAGTGTTGATTATATTTTGGAAGTCAAGAATATTTTCAGTGTGGGGGTTTATTTCTATTGAAATAAGAATTCTCACTTTTTTTTTTCTTTCAAGAAAAGTATTAAATTGAAATAATATAGCAGACATATAACTATATGTTGTTCATAATCAGGGTGTGGACTAACTATACGCTATAGTTGTAAAGACATATTTAAAGCAGTTTGAGTTAAAGAATGGCATATTTAACTTTTGATCAAATTCTTCAGTGTAGATTCACCATCTCAAGTAACACGCATCATAAGATAGAACAATGGGCTTCATTTATAACAAGATGAGAGATGCCACAACACTCACATAATTAAAAAGGGAAACATTACACAAATTAAACTTTTTCAGGATAAATGCAAAGTTGTTAAAAAAACCCAATAACTTCACACTGAAAGGACAGTTGCAGTTTACCATGGAAATGAAAGGAATACAAAACTTTTTTCTTGGGGAGAGGAATTTTCATTAATCCAGTATCTATTTGATATTTTCATTAGTGACATAGTTCATAGGAGAGGCAGTGTGCACAGTTTAGAATTCTCCAGTGCCCTGAGTCTACGTTTAAACAAGAATCCTGTATTCGGCATGGAGCATTATACTACCAGATCCACTGTGGATCAGTTTAAGAGTGATCAGAGGAAACAGGAACAGAACAAAAAAATGTTCAAGACTTTTAAAGAAAGAATGTATAAACTGGCATTGGTTAAAATGGAGAATATTAAGCAGATATATGATAAAGTATTTAGAACATATAAATATGTGCTAAAGGTCAAAAACCTGTTCTACATGTTAATGAAAAACCATCAGATGCAGAGGGTTTAAACTGTAAAAATGAAGGCTCAGGTTACATTTTTTAAACAGTAGAGTAACTAGATTACTGGAACCAATTGTCTGGAGAAGCCATGCTGTCCCTTACATTAAAGGTCTTCCAGAAAAATTTGAACAGAAATCTGTCATAAATAAGATGAAAAGATGTATAGCAAATGAGAATGTAAAAAATGGGAGGAGGTAGGAACATAGGTGATGTCTTTGTTTCTTTCAAACATATAACTCTAAACACAACTCCATTATATAGTCTTTTCATAGTGACAGGATAACTTAGATTTCTAGATTAAGTTTTGGGAGACAAGCTGTAAATTCTTATGTCTTAGTAATTTCTTATGAAATTTGGATTACTTACTGAGCCAATGTACCTAAATCAGAAGACTAACTGACTTGGCCTAGTCTGTAGTCAATTTAAAGAGAAATGCCCTTCCAGATAGTTAATGTTACATGAAACTCAGAAATGAAAATAAGATCCATACTTCAGAATTCCTTTTTCTCTGTGAAACTTTAATGAATATTTCCAAAGTAAAAAAGTAACAGTTAGTGTGTAAATATATGTTACAGATATAATACATGGATAACGGGTTCCAATCAATGGAAGGATCAGGAAATTCATGTTAAAAAGCCACCCCATTTTTCTGAAAAAGTTGCTGAAATATCAAACCAAACAAAAACCAAACCCCAGATCAATGGATCATTGAAATAGTTGTTACTTTTAAAATTAATTGTCTTGTGAATAAAAGTATGCATACTAGAAAGGCAGGACTTGTTCTACTTGAATGAGCCCACAACAGACTGAAATACTTCATAGGTTAGCTAATAAGATACTCTGCAGAACCACGTTTAAGTCAAAGTCAAGGAATGGACAAACTCCCACTGATTTCCACACAGGGAAAACTTGCTTCCTTGTTTGTTCCTTTTTTTTTCTCAAGTAAGAAGATAATCATTATAGACCTTCGATAATAATCTTACAAAATACATCTGATAACCCAAGAAACCTCTAGAAGAACACTATGCAGTTATTTGTGAGTGATGTGACAAAAGCTGTCATTCATAACTGCAGTATTGCACGCAAATGATGAAACTGTGTGCAGTAGTACTTTGGTTAAATTTGGATTGCTTTTTGGAAACTATTTCATATGCAACTCAGGTAATGTATGCAACACAAACCAAGCTGCATCCTGAGGCATTTTTTTTCAAAGCATTATCAATGCTATCATGACATGGGCTGCAATATTTATGACATTTCAGATTATAGTATAATGCCATTTGTTAAAATAAAACATTTTATATTTCAAGTAAAGAGAAAGGAACATGCAGGTATTTAGAAAGACTTTAGGCCCTGAAAATAATTCTGCTATTTGGTAAACTGTTTTTTTCAGCTCTATTTAAAAACAGAGCAAATATAATTAGAAATATAAATGGAAATTTCCTGTTGTTAAGAACATTGCTACAGTATGTAATTGTATTACATCCTACAAAGATCCTTTTCAGAGCATCCAAGCTTTCCCATTTTGAGCTTCTGCAAAATCATTGATCTCAATAGAACTCTACTCAATTTTACTATTAGTCATCTATGATAATTTTAGATTTCTCTAGTTTCCGTGCATTAAGATAAATTTGAAGTTGCAACCCTGTCTTTTAATAGTCTTATGTATGAAGAATTATGAACGCTTATGAACTCAATACCTAGTTAACCAGTTTAAGTTTTTACCATAGTTACTACCCTGTGAAGCAATACATGATACCTATGTAGTAGAATATCTATCCAGTGATTTTTTCGGGTGTTTGGGCTTTTTTTGCTATTGTTGGGGTTTGATTTTTTTTTTTTTTTTAATATGTAATACAACATGGCAAAACTTATGTTAATATTCTGTGAAATAACTTTATGGATATCTATAAAAATGTGTTTGTATGTACATAAAGCTCACAAGGAAAAAGCTCTAAGGTAAATTTATATTTTGCTACTATTAATCAGACCCTTCAGAAGGAAACATACAATTACTGTTTAGCCAGTTCTCTTTGGGACCTGTTTCTTTTGATCTTTTATAGCATCCTTTTTCCATTCCAGTGCCCATTTCCGTATCCTCCCTGGATTATCTTCCACATCAAAGCAGGTCTTTCTTGCCTCTGTAGATGTCTCAATTTTGATCTATCTATAGTCATCATGACAGAAAGAGAAAGCAGAAAAAGTAATACTAATTATACACTATGTCAGCCTTTATTGTATACAGTATGTTTACTAAGGCTTCACAGACAGCAGTGCCAACTACACTTCTAAAATTTTGGTTTCCGAAAAGTCTTTCTGCCAAGAGAATTGCTATGAGAAGAAATAATATATTACCATAAACTGTTGATTTCCCTCCCTGGTTAACCAACCACTGTTAACTGTTCATTCAAGACGTCTGTGCCATGAGAAGGAAAGCTAATAGGTATTTTCATGTCTAATGCTTTAATAAATAAACCCATATCCTGCTTACTAGCTGACAAGTATGATACTGCGGTGATTTGTTTAGCTGATTAAATTTGATGGACTATAATTTTAGAGAAGTGGAACAAATAAAATGTCCTATATTTGCAGGGAGAGATTTGCGAAGGAACAAAAATAGGTATAATACTCTAATTACATTATTTGTTTATCTTAGATTTATAGTGACCCAATTTAGCTTATGAAGAGTGGGAACAAAAGATCCCAAGCTCCAATTCCAGCCTCACAGCAAAAATTACACTCTCAGATTTCTAAAGTTTTTTTGTGACTGTTCAATCTGTTCTCCAAGTTATCAATCCCACACACTCAGACAGAATAATTGTCTCTGGTGACAAAACACAGCAAGTTATAGCAAATATAGATAAGCCCAGTGACATATACAATTTTACCATCTGTGAAACACATGTGACCTTTCTGATTCCCCACACAGAATAACTTTAGTAGATCTATATGGTTGAAGCAATCACCCAATCTTTTATTTCTTACAGTGTACTGTTGTCATTTCAAAGCTGAGCCCTGTGTGTCTTTTGTTATTTATTTTTTTTTTCATGCAGTAAACTGTCTCAAAGCAAATGTAACATAAAGGAAGAATATAATGAGAAAGAAGATTAGGATGTAGAGCATTTGTTAAAGTGATAGAATGTTCAGAAGGAAGATTAGGATGTAGAGCATTTGTTAAAGTGATAGAATGTTCAGAAGAAATAAGGAAGGAAATGTGGGATGTGCTACTGTGGAACTCCAGTTTTTCTGAAGTTCATGCCTTCAATTTAACACACAGCATTCAAAAGAGATTATTATTATGTGAACATGACCACAATATTACTATTCCATTATAACAAAAAATTATATTCTGCTTATCAGTAATTCTTGTAAGTCATATCTCTATTTTGAACAAGTATTCCTTCTGAAATACAGAGTTCACAGGATATCTTTTTATTTTTACAGGTTTTGTTTATTTGTTTTAATTGGAAATCTTTGGGCAAAAATTTAAATCTTGTCTATATAGCAGTCATGAGAGTGTTGACTAACTTCTGAGCCTGAGAAGCACTAATATCTTTGGACACTTTCTATTTAACCATGCTGAGAATTATTTGTAGTGACTATCTCTACAGATTTTATTATAAACAACTATCTTTGGTTTGGTAAGATAGTCTTAAATATAAAATCAGAAACAGCATCACAAAGTCATTAGAATTACAGTGCACAAGAAATTACATGAGCCTGAGAATATATTTATTACAGTTAGCAGCATACAGCCACTGTAGAAAAAAGCTAATGGTAAGATCAAAAATGATTGGATACCTAGAGTAATTGTTTTTCTCTTTACTTGCAAAAGAGCAATACTTAGGCAACTTAAAAATTGATCTGAACTTCTGAAGTCTAAAACAGAAGTAACCCCAACGAAGAATTAGCATTAATAGACTTCTGCACAGACACACTATTCACTTTGTGCTTCACTCAAAAATTGAAAATAACCTTCCATAAAAACAGTAAACACACACTCCACCCTACCCCAAGAGCTAACATTGCAAATTAAATAGTATTCTTATTACAAGAATAAAAACTTCATAACTTATGGGAAGTTCTGTGGAAATGGTATCTGATAAATGCTATCTGATTAACTTCCTTGAACACTCCTTTGGGGAAAACTGAAGCAGATTCACTCATTTAGAATCAGTTTCACTGCAGTGGTATAAATTTAGTCTTTCTATCTAAATGGATAGTCAGATAACATCAGAGCAGTCTTGGTGGATATGTTATTTTAAAATATTTTAGACTGATTTAGAGGCAATGGTGTATTAAAGCATGCCTCTATGAAAGGTGACGATTTATCCATTATGAGTTGAATCTGTTTGAACGTGATAACAAAATCAATTTCACATGGTAAGACACAACCAGTTATTGACCAAACACTTTTAGCACAGTAAAATATTTAGAAGGGATTTCTTATAAGTGGTCTTTACCAATGAGTACGTTGGCTGTTATAAAACTGGTAAAGGATTACTATCCTCTCAAATAATTTGTGCTAGAAAAACAGACATCTAATAAGATTCAAAGGCAGGTGGGTCGGGATGTGTGTGTTGGTGTTTTTTTTGGGGTTTTTTTTTTCATTTTTAAAGCTATTTGGAAAACATTAAAATAAAAGGCAATCTGAGAGGTTTACAGAAATTAAGAATACAGCATACAATTCTAAAATCTCTGACATGATAACAAACCCATGAGATAGTAAGTACATAAAATACTAAATATCTATATTGTATATCTTAGCCAGAAGTGAGAGAAAAAATGAGATTAAACAAAACTAGACATGATATTTAGCTTTTTTTTAAGGAACATGTTTGTCATACATAAAAGCCTTGGTGACTCTTTTGGCTGCTTCATAAGCAGTTTTGCCTAGTGATGAAATAAGGCATTTAAATAGTCATCAGTAATTAAAAAAGTAACTTGTTTTCAAAGTATAATAATGTGATAGTGTGATCTATATTTCTAATAATATGATTGTTGTGGTTTAGCCCCAGCCAGAAGCTAAGCACCATGTAGCCACTTGCTCACTCCCCCTAGAGTGGGATGGGGGAGAGAGTTGGAGGAGTAAAAGTGAGAAAACTTATGGGTTGAGATAAAGACAGTTAAATAGGTAAAAGTAAAGGCCACACACACAAACAAAGCAAAACAAGGAATTCATTCACCACTTCCCATGGGCAGGCAAGTGTTCAGCCATCTCCAGGAAAGCCGGGCTCCATCACGTGTAACAGTTACTCAGGAAGGCAAATGCCATAATGCCAGATGTCTCCCACTTCCTTCTTCTTCCCCCAGTTTATATACTCAGCATGACGTCGTATGGTATGGAATACCTCTTTGGCTAGTTTGGGTTACCTGCCCTAGCTGTGTCCCCTCCCAGTTTCCCGTGCCCCTCCAGCCCTCTTGATGGCAGGGCTCAAGAAGTGAAAATTCCAACTTAGTAAAAACATTACTCAGCAACAACTAAAACCATCCGTGTGCTATCGACATTGCTCGCACACCAAATCCAAAACACAGCACTGCACCAGCTACTAAGAAGAAAATTAACTCTGTCCCAGCCAGAAATGGGACAATGATCCTTATTTCTTATTCTCCCTATGACTCTATTCTTAGCAGTAGTAAAAACGCTTGTGGTAATAATGATGCTGCTTAACCCCAGGAAATCTTTCTTTACAGTTTAGCATCAAATATCCTTGCAATAGCTTTTTTACAAGTAGTTGGTGCAGATTTTTTTATCAAGCTAATAAATTCTCCCTAAATTTTGTTTCTTATTTTCATTCTCATAGGATAGATTTCCGTTCCTCAGAAGTTACTGTGTGAATAACTAATTCAGTTTGTACATTTGACTGTACTGCACAACAAGAAATAAAAATAAAGTTATTTCAAAGTTTTCTTGAATAGACTACTTGATAGTGTTTGTTGATATGCCTAGTAGTGCTGAATGGGAGTACAGTTTTCACCATACAATAAAAATTACTTTTGCACTTTTGCAATAGGTAATAAAGTAATCTTGACATCAAATAGCTTTATGGATGTCAACAAGGACTTACTTAAATGTTTCAGCAGATAGGTTTATTTGATTAATTTTAATTTTTGTTATTGTGGACTATTAGAAATACTGTGGTAATATTCAAATTGTCTTGTTTGGCTATATTTTATTCCTGGTGAGAATGGATTTATTAGTACTCTGCTGGACTTGTTGCCCATGTTGACACTATATTCACTTGGTATATTATACAATTAATATGTGCTATTTGAAGTCTCAGACACAAGTAACAGCATGCTGAAATAACCTGTGGTGTAAAATACAGTTTCCTGAAGGCTGGTGGGGTTTTGCAGAAGTGACAGACGTGGAAAATTAGTAGACAGATCTTGATCCTATCAGCAATATTGCAAAAGTTATGTTTATTACCTTGTACACCAGATATGTATGTGTATGTATGTGCATTTCTGTGTATCTCTATATATGCACACGTATATGTAAGTATCTCTCTCTGCTCAGGTAAAAATGCTTTAATCTTAAATTATGGAGGTTTTATACATTGTTTTATTTTGTTGAGGTTTTTAGCACCAGAGTATACTAAATCAATGGCTGAATTGATTTTGAATTAAGGATTAAGTTATTTATTTGTTTTCAATGTGACTTTTTATAAATGGTGTCCTAATGCATCAGCACATAATTAGAAAATACAGCAGATGACCATATGATTTCATATTGAAATATAGTAATAAGAGATCTGTGAACCAACTCCACCTATAGAACTTTTTGTGGAACAAGCTATTGACAGTAGACAGACTCCATGTGGTCTTTTTTGAAAAACCTATTTCTGAGAAAGACAGAGTTTATAGGGAAGGTACACATCAGCCTTCACTGTACATGTTACTTGACTACTTTTTTCCTCACGTTGCATCCTGAAGATGATAGTGCAACACAATCACTCCAGATACAAACTCTGAAGGAACAGCAGATAGCAAGTTATATAAATAATGTAGAAAAAAAAATTGAAAACAATGTGTTTGACCTTTTTTACCACAATTTGTTTGTGTGCTTTCTTGTTCAAAAATTCTTAAGAAAGTCTTGCATACAATCATATTTTGTACATTCATATTTAATTGTTATTGCCTGTCTTCACTTACTGTTGTATAAAAAAAAAAAAAGTATTATCAAATTATTAGTAAAATATCCATGGTAAGGAGGAATAGTGCCTGAACTTTTGTAAGTAATGGTACCCGTTTATTATTTTGCTACCTATTTCTTTATCTCCAAGTTACTGGAAATAAGACAAATAGACAAAGCATTTGGAAAGCCTGTTGATATTCAAAAATTATGTATTCCATGTGCTGAGAACTTAACTGTAATAGAAATAATTGTCATTAGTATGCTGCCTTTTATACTTGCTTTTAAACTATAAATTATATTTCACTAATCATCTTTGCAGGAGTCAGGTAAATACTGTGAGATCTGTCTTTATCATTTCAGTTTTCACTAAGTGACGTGAGGAACAGTTTTACAGGGTTTTCTTCAAGTGAAGGGATTATTCTGGGATTAGAGTATTAGATTGACTTTTGGAACATACCAGTTTATTATTCCAGATCAATCTTGAGTTTTCCTGTGACTTTCTTTGTCCTCAAAGTTCCCTATTTCAAAATGGGCCTATCAGACTATGTAATTACCATGCAGTCAGATTTGGAAGGAGACTAGTGTATTATGACTTCTATTCAAAAAATGAGATAATTTAATTTAGTAGAAAAAGTCAAAATTAGGTAATGTTAAAAGAGTGATTACTGATGTTACTCAGTGGCGCGAACACTGATGAAGGCAGTTATTTTATTGTAACACAAGGGCATGTTCATTATACTAGAAGATTGAAATCTGGAGGAAGTTCCAATGTGTTATGGGCTATGGAGGATTTATGGGCACACATCCATGAAAGTGGTGATTGCAACTACTAATCAATTCCTCACATTTTGGGCAAAATTTAATAGCTCTAGCAATTCTTAGCACATTTCTTATATCTGGTACCTGTGTTTTATATACACATGGAGGTACAAACGTCATCCAGAACAATCTAATTTTAAAATTAAAAGCTGATTGCAATAGCACAGCTGAGTTAAAATTAGCAACAATCTTTTAAGTAGGAAGAAGGAGATATAGGGTTTGCTTGTATTTTCAATTTTCTGTATTTAAATTGTTAACCCGGTCATACTATTTTTAAATCATTCTAGGCCTTTATTGATCACTTAATTCACAAACAGCTTTGAGGAAGAAAGTAAGTAAAAATCCATAACTATGTAAAGTAATGCATATTTTTTTAATACTGAATTCAAGGAGTATATTATTTTTTTTATAAAACCTCCCAAGCTGACTAAGATTTTATCTGTATTAAATTTGGAATACTAGAGAGCTGTATTTAGATTTTCACATGAAACCTAGAATTTGTACCTCTAATGTCATCATTCTAGCAGAGACTGTATGTAAAATGTTTGAGAAGTAGTTTCTGTAAGAAATGGGCAAAATACTATTTACAATAAAATCTCTGACCACGTGTCTGGTAAATTAAAGATGGAAGAGTCTTCTTGTATTTGACCTTTTTGTTTGCTTTACTGAGAATAGGATTATTTTCCACAGTTAAAATTTAGCATATCATATTGTATATAAGTTTGCAGTTCCATAGATTGACATAAGTAGATTTGATGCTAAAGTCGATTACAGTGTTCAAATGCACAATACCGTCTCTGAAGTCAATGATGTTTCAAAAAAAAGAAAGTTGGGAATAAACAAGAATTAGACCAAATGTTAGCTCAAAATGCATGTTAAAATGCTGCCGTGACATGTATGCAGATGGTGTGGGATAATATTGTCAGTGCTATGAGACCAAGGCTTGAACTCCTCCTCTCTCCAATGGACAAGAGCACAAAGAAGAAAAATGATACCTCAAGTGAAAGTGTGGGACACCAGGGCTTGCCCCTACAGACTGTAAGGTGTGGTTGAGAGAAGTAGCCAAGGGTAAAAGGATCTCTTCTCTCTAAAAGAAAAAGAGAAAAAAGAAACAAAAACCTCCACAAACCCGCCCCAAAACAAATCATCAACTAGGTATTTAGGAAAAAGGAAAGGTTTTTCTCCTATAGAAACTTTGACATTGGTGCAGCTGATGTGATAAACAATTACAAGAGCCTGAGCAGTGGTCACTTCTCACTCCATGGCTTTCTTCCACCTTGTCTATGTGATGTTTCCCTTTCCTGGAAACTACAAGTGCACACGTTTAGGATGTTTTGACACAAGATCTGCACATGAAGAGGATATCTATTGAGACTGAAGCTGTAAATCCAAACCCCCAGTTCCAGTAACAACTCTACAGTTCAAAACAAGCTACTGCCTGAATACAACCCGTGCAGACCTTCCTCTGGTGGCCACACAGGAATCTGAAAAACAAGCCATAGCTTCATTTTTCTCTTGATCACACCTGATTCCTTTCAGCTTGCACTACAATTCCATAGACAGTGGTTTCCAGGGTAGATGTGCAGGTCAAAAGACGTAAACATGTGCTTCTCTGGAGTGCTGTTGTCTTTTATTGCTCCAGGTGATGGATTTTGGAAAAGATAAATGAGTTTGTGACCATCTTGCTTCTTCAAGTTAGATGTAATATAAATAAACATACAGTTGTCTCCAAATTTTAAATATTTTTAAATTTTTTTTTAAAAAAACAAAACACTAAAAAGCCTTTGATATACCTCTATTGTAAAACAACACTTTTTTTTTTTCCAATTAAAGAAAAGGTTTTTGAGGTGGGAGGTGTTAGCTTATGAATTCCACTGTATCCAGGACTGTTCCATTAAAAATAATAATAATAATAATAAAAAAAAAAAACAACAAAGAAAAAAAAGCTTTGTCACTTTTAGATTTTTTTTAAACTCTATGTTGTCAGTTTTTATTTTATTACCACCAGAGTAAAGATAGTATGATGATAGTTAGCACATCGCAAAATTTTTGTTACAGAATAGCCTTTTATTTTCTACTAAAATTTCTGAGACATACTTAGAAGCTGAAGTATTATGTCTTGCTTTACACCATACACAGTGTGGTATGGGACATCTTATTGTTTTGCACTATGTGTCTGTTCTCTGAACGAAAACAATCATGCACTCTTTCAAGATAGCAAACCAGCTTCTTTTACAATAAAAATTCACTTTAAAATGTATTTAGATTAAAGCACTGTGTTCAAGGCTATTTTTTTTTTATTTCTGGGAGAAGTAATTTGTCTTTACTGGCAGGCTGGATTTTTTTCTTTTTTCTTGTTTAAATCCTTATTTGTTATATGTATATGTTATACGTATACATAGTGCGTGATTGTTCAGCAGCTATTGCTCCTGGGTAAGCATATACAATATTGCTTGGTATTAAATATATACTTTTTTTTTTCTACAGGAAACAAAGACATATCTGAAGAAATTAGAAATATGCTCTCCACAAATCATTTATGCAAATAATACTGTATGGATTCTTGTTAGCTGCCTTTTTTTTTTTTTTTAATTCCTTCAGCAAGTAAATGTTAATATTCTTCTAGAGAGGTTGTTTACTGGTGTGGAAAATCTTGTCATTAATAGTCTGATTCACTGATGCTGGATTCAGTAGTAAAACAATTGGCCTGCTGTTTGCAACTTGCCTTACCTATTTAATTGTAAATGGCACTTCAACTGAATAAATGTGGTTTTTCTCAGTTAATTCAGCTCTTATTTTTAATTACTTGGTGCAGAAGATGTCTTTTTGGTTTCCAAATCATTTTATCTTAAAGCTCTAGTGATTTATAAAAATGGGATTCCATAACTGTCTAATTAAGCACAAAAATTCTGACTCTTTCAGGAAAATTCCCTGGGTATCAAAAAGCTATATTGTAGCATTTGCTAAAACTGTGACTTATTCCTGAAAATAATAACAACTATAATGCACATTTTATAAATAATCTCATTAGAGTAAAGCATTGGAAGCAAAATTAGTGTTATTACTAGATAATATTTTAATTATTATATTAGGAATACCACTGGAGCTAACATAAAAAAAAGAAACTGCGTTATAAAGATAAGGGTTAATTTTCTGACATGTCAAATGAGCTTTTGAGGCAGAAAGCATGGTATTATCCTTTTCTGGAGTATTTGTATTGCCCTCTTTTTGAGACATTAAGGCTTTTAACCTTAAAATCCATATTAGAAAAAAATATAGAAAAAAAAGTGCTACTTTTAAAGATATTTAAATAATATCAATGAAATTTTCAGTAATATTTCTTACATTACATTTTTCATCTACCTACTGCTACACCATCCTGTCCTATGTGCATTTGCTGTAAGGCGCCAGTTAAATCAACAAGTTATATAAAGGCAACAAACACATGTATTGCTCTTATTTTGATAATCACAGAATGGTTGAGGTTAGGAGGGACCTCTGGAGGTCATCTGGTACAACTCACTCACTGACGCAGAGCTACCTAAGAACAGTTGCCCAGGACCACATCCACGAGGCTGTTGAATATCTCAAATAATGAAGACTCAACAATCTCTGTGGGCAACACGTTCCAGTACTGTTACTCTCACAGTAAAAAAGTGTTTTCTGTTGCCATGCCTGTCTAACAACATGTAAAATTTTCTGAAAAAAAAATGAGAAGCATACACTAAGTTGATCATATTGAGTAAAAATCTCCAGATATTCACCAAACCTGTCAAACTTACTTTCACAAAGGAAGGAAAATTACAAATATTAATAACAAATTGTAAATGCTAGTTAAGATACAGAGAAATGTTTTAAATTAGGTATTAAGTATGTATAGTAAAATGTTAAAATTAATATTTACAAATATCAAATAATTGTGTCTAGAGATAAAGCAACATGTGATATGTGATTTCATTTTAATACAACTTTTGCATCAAATTACCATACTCAAAGAAATGTCATGCACATAAAACTGCAGTTTCCTTATGGCATCATAGGAATGTAGGAGCTGGCAAGCTCCTTTTGGATCAAGACTAAGTAGTGGTTCATTTGGTAAAGTTTCTAAACTGTAGCCAGTCTTTAGCCACTAGGAAATAACTAAAGAAAATAAGACCTCCACTGTGGAACCTTCTACCCATCAGTATAGGGACTAATTATACACTGTTTTGAGGTGGTGTAATTCTGGGGAAGGTCTTTGTGATCACGATCCACACTGAAGGCTCTTGCAGCACCTGCAGATCACTCCAAGTGGCTGGTAAATTAAGTAGATTAAATTACTTCTAAATGGTCAGAGACCTTCAGATTTGTATCTTTTATATAACTATTCCAGTCTGAGTTCAATGCGCTTTATCAGCCATCTCCACCAACACGTGACTATCTCAGATAGTCTTGATCAAGGTATGGACTCACATTTTGCTCTTTCGCCTCCTCCACAGTAATCCAAAGATTACTAATGCGGAAATGAAAGGCCTTGTTATTTAAATTGCAATTTCTCTTACTGATTACTGTCTAATAAGGATAAGCATATTAATTAAAAAAGACTTTGAAATAATTTTACTTCATTTAACAAAAAAATAAGTTGAAAAATCCCCAAACATTAAAAATATTGTCCTTGACCCTGTGTTCTCTTCCTCTTCAGATTTTGTTTCCATCACGAACATAACCTTTGTTCACTGACAGAAGAAAAATAAGTTAGGAGTGTTTGCTTTTTTATTTGTTTTGTTTTAATTATAGAGGAGAGGAATAGATTACTGGTGACAGGAAAGACTTCCAGCAAAGTATTTTCTTTTCCTCTTTACAGTCTTATTTTTTTACCTCTGCCTTGCTTCCATAACTTTCCTCTTGTCAACTTTCTCCTTTTGTTTTTTTGGATAACAGGAAGACAATTCTTTTCTATTTCAGCAAACGTGACACCCAAATATACTGTAAAATTATGTCCTGTGAGGAAGGTCAGAGGAACTTAAACCCTTGCTGAAGAGTTCTCAGTTTCTGTTTTTGTGTTTATTATTGGAAATGATTTGAAAAACATAGAATCACAGGAAACTGTTAAGCAAAAACTTAGTGACTCCTTTCCCACTGTGCTTTTAAATCAGGTGAGTCACACTGGTTAGACATCTCTTCAAAAAAGATCTTGAGATCCATTTTTTTTAGGACATGCTTAATACATAATCCAGGCACAACATTCCTGCTGATGACAGGAAATTTTGAGGAAGATGTGTAATTGCTCCACTGACTGAATAGAAAGCATAGATATGTAATATTCAGAATTGATCTACAGAGACAAGGACTTAAATTTTAGGTGTTGCAATGCTTAAGAAGAAAATATTTGAATAGATACTCTATATTTTAATTGATAGCAATGACAAAACCACTGAAGTGTTTCTTCTTCAATCTGAATAAATTCAAGGCAGGGAACTTATATCAGTAAATTTTCAAAATGTCTTTTCAAATCTATACACAAAATCTATTCTTCCAATAAAAAATACACTTTTGGGTATTTAATTGTTTTCATTCCTTGTGTTATAAAAGCAATTGGAGGTCTACTTTCTTATCTCCCCCCCCCCCCATGTTTCTAAAATTACTGTTTAAAACAAAGTTCATAACTGATATGTAATGCTTTAAAATTTTCAAAATAATTAATGCTATCCTATTAAAGTCCATGAGAATTTAAAATAGTGATGTAATATTATGAAGCATAACAATTTCAGATTATTTATTTTTATATAAATATATCAGCATATTTTTACTTTCTGCATACTTTTCCCCCCAATAATTTGAACACAATTTGTAGACTTTCCACATCTGTTTAGAAGTTCTGACCATATGTCAACTTAATTAAAATTACTATTTCATTGCTTGAATTCAGTTTTTCATCCTGTAGCTAAAAGGTGCTTAATATAGAGTCTTAGTCTATCAATATAAACTTTTGCACTTTCTGGTCTGTGTATTCATGTCCTCAGAAAATTAAAAGCCTAATCAAAATAATATTTTGTTATCTAGACCCTTTATACTTCAGGCAGCTTCTGATGCACTTTATTAAATGCCATTAGATGCTCTACCAAGACACTAGACATATGTACAAAGAAGAATTTCTGAAAGCTTATGTTGAGTTTTATGACATGAGTACAGCCTTTCATAAAATCTGAACTTCCCCTGAATTATCTTTTATAAATTGCTCTTTAGGAATGTGCTAGGGACTTCCCAAATCTGGTAGCCCAATGGAGGCAGAGTTATCACAGCTCCATGTCCCTAGGTCCAGTCAGTAATGCAGCTAGGTGTGTATTCCCAGCAGGCACACACAGGTGCAATACACATATACGATACACATACAGCCAACCATACAGAACACCACAAACAGGCACACTCAGCATTCAAATACAAACACAACCGATGACTTCATCTTGTTTCCTTCTCTGTCCAATAAAGATGAAGGTCTATTACTGGCAATATATACTTATGTGTACATACAGGCGTAGTGTGGATCCCTTCAGCAGCAGGACTCAAAATCTGAGTAGTAATTGCCCTTGATCCCAGCCTCCTCTCTGCCTCAGGGTCCCTTGGGTTTCTGTCACTGTGCGCAGTATGAGCTGGAGCAAGGTTCAATTTAGGCACCACCATCTGACATCATTCCTCTGTGCTCCTTTCTATGTGTGTAAATTAATTATTCTGTCACATACCCTAGCAGAATGTACAGGATATTATATTTTGATATTTTGTCAAATAAACCTGAAGAATCTAGCCTTCTGTTTTATCAGGAATACTGATGGCACATATGAACATATTTTAAAATATAGCTTTATTTATTAGATTACTTTTCATTTATACCTTTGATAAAAACCTAGAAAATTTGCAGTATAAGCCCAACATAAATGAAAAGCATACATTTAAAAGCATCTTTATAGCAGGCAATATTAATATACCTTTAATGTTACCATTAAATATTTTTAATGCTATTCTTTTAATATTATTTTTTAAAATTTTAAGGGTACAATTCCAAAAGAAGCCAACCAACCACCACTAACACACACACCACCCCTCCAAATTATAAATACATTTCATTATAACATTTAGGAAAGGACTTATCAAGACTTTCTTTAGAGATAATAATCTTGTTAGGCTTAGAGTCTGTCAGCTACCACATTTTTCAGGAACTTCTTTAGAAAAGTACTGGGAGCACTCCTGTTTTAATTGTTTCTGTTGATTTTGATAGGCTTTGGATCGAGCCCATAGAATTCTCATTATTATAGTAAGTTTGCAATTTGATGAATAAACCATGTGGACAGTTTACAAAAGCAACCAATATGTGTGTCACTCACTAGCTGTGGAATTGTCCCAATGGCTGCAAAAGACAAACAGGCACTGGCTGTGGTACAATAGACTATGTGGAAAGACCTTTTAATCTGTTACAGATAAGTGTCATGTATATTCTGACACAGTGACAGAAAATAAAATACTGGTTTTTTTATCACCTTCATCATTGAGAAGCTCTGTTTTGCCTTATCCCCTTACTCTCTCCCTTTAACATTATCTCTTCAATGAAATGAAGGAACGTGCAATAAAATATAATTTTCTAAACTTATTTGACCGTTTGTTCTATTCTCTTTCCGCTCTGCTCCCATCCTTTATACTTATCTGAGGGGGGTTTTTTGTCCTTGCTTTCTACTTCATTTTTATTCTTGCTTTATAAATCTTTTGTGATGTTACTTCTCTTCCATATGAAAGTAATTTTACTCAGCTATAAGTTTTCATTGCAGTCATTGGAAAGCTAAAGCAGTTACCATTCTTTTATAACACACACACGTCATCTTATGTAAGTTGAGGCCTTTTCTCAAGACATGTAAGTTCATACATCCTTGATCCATATGAACTAAAGCTTTTCTGAAAGTCCCCAGAACATTTTTTCTCTTTACAGTGTACTTTCTGTAAGTGTGCAGCTTGTGTTTACAGACAAGTAAATTAGGCAAATATGTGTTTTTATGGAATCATAAAGACATAGAACAGTTTTGGTTGGAAAGGACTTCTAAAGATCCTCTAGTCCAACTCCCATGCCATTGGCAGGGACACCTTTTACTAGACCAGGTTGTTCAAAGACCCATCAAAACCTCACCTGGAACATGTCCAATCACATGGCATCCACAACTTTGACCACTGGAAAACCTGTTCTGATGTCTCAACACCTCCATCATAAAAAAATTCTTCCTTATGTCTAATCTAAATCTACCATCTTTCCTTTTAAAATTCTTTTCCCTTTTCCTGTCACTACCGGCCCTGCTAAAAAGGTTCTCCCCACCTTTCTTATAATGTCCTTTATTTATTGAAAGATCAAAAGTTCTCCCTGGAGCCTTCTTTTCATCTAGGCTGAACAATTCCAACTATCTCAGCCTTTCTTAAAAGGAGAGGTGTTCCAGTCCTCTGACCATTTCCATATCTCTCTTGTAACAGGTCCATGTCTTTCTTGTGCTGGGGTCCCCAGAGCTGGATGCAGTACTCCAGGTGGGATCTCATGGGGTAGAGTAGAGGGGCAGAATCACCTTTCTAGACCTGCAAGCCACACTTCTTTTGATGCAGCCCAGGATACGATTGGCTTTCGGGACTGCAAATACACACTGCCAGGTCATGTCCAATTTGTCATCCACCACTAGCCCCAAGACTCCACAGGTCTGTTCTCAATCCATTCATTCCCCGGACTGTATTCATACTGGAAATTGCTCTGACCTATCTGCAGGACCCTGCACTTGGTCTTGTTCATAAGGTTCAGATGGGCACACACATCAAGGCTGTCAAGGTCCCTCTGGGTGGCATCCTTCCTAATAAGTCAACTGCACCACTCAGCTTGATGCCATCTGTAAGCTCACTGTGAGTGCACTCAATCCCACTGTTTGTCATTGATGAAGATATTAAATAGTATTGGTTCCTCACACACAGAAACCAAGGCAGTCAGGGACCTAAAACTCCCTAAGTCACCCCACAAGGATCTCATAACCCTCAAGCTTTTCTCAACATGTGGTAACTGATTTATGGCAGGAGATGTTGGCTGAGAGCAGTAGGGGTCAGGGGAAGATTTCCCCAGCTCTGGGTGTTTTATTTGTCTATTAGCTCCCCAGGAAAGCCAGGAGCCTTGTGCCCAACCGGTCTGGCAGTGTCCCATTACAGGAACCCTTCACTGAACAGTCCCACTGGATCGGAGGGCAATTTGTCTGACTTGTTCAGGGAAACACGCCAACAGCATCAGGGGGACCCCTCAGTGGGTCTGCCCACTTTGAATGTGTTACCCACTGCCAGCAACTGATAGCACCCACAAAGGTCCAACAGTTTGAGGAATAATGTTCTTCATTAAAATAAAATCATGACATATTAAGGTTCAAGCTTGCTGGTGATAGAGACTGACTGAAAAAACAAGCTTGAAATGATACACAACAAAACTACATACAACTAAACTATAATCGCTAATACCAGCTATCATGAGCTAGTTATTTAGTGTGCATAAGACTTCTATGTGTTTCATGTAAAGGCATTGTTGATAAGAAATAGCATATGCTCAGTGAGGGGTGGTCATGTCATGAAAGTGGGTAACTTTGGGATGGAGGTGTGCATTAGTATAACATTATAATGAGCAAGGTTCATCTAAGGGGAATAGTTTTGCCACAGTTGTTGGCCCAGCAACAGATATCTTCTCTTATATCTCCCATTTGACAGCCGCTATGCAGCTTATCAGCTGTAGGGTGCCATCACGTTCTCAGTCCTGCTGGGAGTACAGCAAAGCCTGGCTGTGGGGTCTCCACTCCTTTCCACCCTCCACTGCTCCTCTAGGATAGCAGGTTGTGTTGTCTAGGGAGCCATGGTAGAGTAGATTCTGTTCATGCCAACCATCCTGAAAGTGGCAACTCTAAAAAGTTGTTATAATACTACAACTTCTATGAGATCCCAATTTTCTATAACTTCCCCCCTCTAAGCAATTTTCCCACAAGCACTCTAAAATGCTGAAAATTGGTGAAACCAGCTGCTACTTCTATTCTCATAAACTTAGCCTATTTTAGCTGTTAGTCAAGGGATGTGGTATTAAACACCACCAAAAATAAAATGGAGGAGCTAATAAGACCCTTGGGAGTCAAGTATTAAGTTTGCTTGGGTTTTTGTATAAACAAGAACTTTAAGTTTAGAAAAGTAATCACTTTATACCACACTTTCATTTGCAGTTATAGCCTAAAGATTGACAGTTTTGATGGAAAAATCTTATTTAACATACCCATTCCCTTTGTGTTCACAAAACTGGTTTTACTGCTTTTGCGGCAAACATTTCCACCCCCCATATAAATGGAGTGGGGAGAGGAAAACAGCCTCAGGCCCTTACCCGATCTGGAGTTATATCCAGGAAGCTACCACTATTTCTCTTAATCGCTTAACCTAGACCTGCTGGGGATCACAGGGAATCCGTCTCAGAAAATTCCTGGCCTGATGTCACCACAGAAAGACATACTGTAACGCCTTTTTTTTTAAAAAACAAAACAAAACAAAAACAAACAAAAAAAACCCCACAACAATAAAGATGAAAGTTTTAGGTACCAGTAGAAATAACAGAACAAGGTTATAAATTATTCAACCCATTCTAACAACAACATCTAACGAACATCCTTATAAAAATTGTTCTAGCAGGGTATTGAAGTGGAATGGCAATTTGTGTAAATCCTATGTGCATCAAAATCTTTTCCAAATCAGATTGCTTCTCTTAAACATAAATCCTTTTATTCACTCTGTAAATATCAGCCTTTTAGGAAACTAATTGTCATTGAGCTTTACAATGTCATTTATGGTGCACAGTGCTGGACTATGTATTGAACAACCATCCCATCATTACATATTCAAGATTGCAAACATATTATGGGAAATTATTTGTGCAATACATCTTAATGATGCTATTAAGTACTGTTGCCCTGCAGTGAAATGCTTAAATAACAATGAAATAAAAGTCAACGCTTCCAGAAAGCCTACCATAAATATAGCAGAATGATGATTCCCTGATTCATTCTCTTTAAAGGTGAATATGCTTCTTATGCATTCTAAAAAAAAAAAACCACCAAAAAACAAAAAACACTCAAACCAAAAACAACAAGAAAATCCGCAAAACCCTATAACTTCAAAATAATTTTATCTTCTTTTGGGATTCCTCAGTAGACCATATCCTATTGCTATTAAGACTCAGTATTTCTCATATGCTGGAGACTGCTGGTTCAGTGAAAAGGTAATTTTTTTTTTTTTTCATTTTTGTTGGTGATAGTTTGAGCTGTTACCTTTCATCTCTTCCTTTGTTAAGCTGTTGAGTAAATTCATGCAGGCTGCAATATGGTAAATAACAACAGTCATTGTACTGCTCCTCACTTTTTCCAGAGAACAACTTTGTGTCATTCTCACGTCTCTAAATTGAAATGCCAGTTTCCTTGCCTTCAGAGCAGCCAAGATTTTAGCCTCTATTTGTTCTTTCTGAGTATATAATATTGAGAAATATCTTGAATAAAATATTACCTCTTCCTCGTTTGGATTCCTATGAATTTAGGAAAAAAAAATACAAGGTAAAAAATAGGGCTAAAATGCTGTAGTTATTTATATTATGGAGGTATTAAAGACTTCATTTTTGTAACCACTATGCTTAAAGTTGGAAAAATTTAAGGACTGAAACAATCTAGCTATCTAAATAAGTGTAAATGTGGAAAGAAAGGAAAAGATAGACATTCATACTTTCTAAATGAGAAACTGAAACAAATGCAGATTTTCCTCGCAGAATTTCAGACTTCTAAAAAGTTAACATACATCAAAGACAATTACTGCTTCTACCTAAAGGGCTTCAGATTTTAGCTCTTTAGCTCATAACACCACAGTCTCTTCTTTCAGTTATTAACCTTCCATCTGCATGGATGTACTCCAAAGTATGATTAATATTCCTGTTTTGAAGTGGCAGATTCTGAAAACTGCTATGGCTGTAATATCAGTTTGAAGGAGATGTTTGCAATTAACATTTGAATTGCCTTTTCTTTTTCTCCCCATCTTACACACCTTGCTTCATAGGTTTTAGTTTATAATATTATACAAGGGAACAAACAGATTAGTAAAGTATCACAGCACTCTCAAAACTGTGCAACAAGGTCTCTTTCACCACCTCATACCAGCATACACTTCATACAGAACCTCTGCTGCCTTCTCCTCACCTCATCCAGGGCATGTGTTCTCTCTCCTCTTCCTCCTCTCCCCTTCTCTTCTTTGGCTGCTCTCTCTTCATTGGCTCTCAACCACTTAACAGAACCAGCCACAGCTGTACCTGATGTACATTGACCAACCCATCGCCCCTGAAGCCAGCCCACAGTTGTATATTATCAATGTTAATTAACCCAGCTTCATTCTTCTACAGTAAAGTAACCTTTTAGAGAACCATAAGCATTTCAAAATAATACACTTGTACACAGATTTTAAAATCAGTTAGTTCTGCAACATCTGCAACTGATAAAAGCACGCTCCAATCTAGTCCTATTACTAAAATAAATCAGAACAACAAGATTGAGTGATCCTGTGGAAACTATGCAGTCATTTTGGAAAAGGATTTTGGGGGTAACATTTGTTGTGCTAGAGAAGATGCCAGGAAGAGGATATTCATCTAGAGGGATCCCCATTTTTTCTCTTCATTGCTGGACAATGGTAAGGTATTTTCCTTTCCTGTTTTCTTCTCCATTTCCCCTTCATTTTTTTCGTTGTCCTTGAAGGTAACTTTTGCTTTAGAGTTGATGGGTGCCATCAGCTACAGGCTCCACAAATAAACTGTTGTACATGTAAGCTTGTCCAGCACCTGTAGAACATTCCTTTTACAGTTAAAGGAGAGAAATAGGCACTTCAGGGGCTTGATTCATCTTGTCTTAATGTAGAAACCTAAACCAGATCAGATTAATTTTACCAGAAATGCTTATTTTTCTTCTTTTATTTTAAAGAAAATTCATGATGACTGCTCAAGATATAAATGTATCTACTGCAGACACCAGAACCTACATATAATGAATGTAGAGATGTTCTTTAATTTTATGTAGTCTTTCAATTGTAGCAGACTGTTAGAACTTACAAGTCCTGCTCAAAATCATCTGTAAACCACTTGCATGGTTTGTCTCATAGTATTTATGATATGTATAGTACTACAGATACATATTCCATTGTTTTTTTCAAATGTATGCAAACAAACAAAAGACTTGAAAAGTAATAATGTATACATTCTAGGTAAAATGTAAGGTTTTTAGTTTTAGCTCTGTTATTTTTCCTAATACAAAATAAAGCTCAGATTATTTCCTATTGTGTACTTCCTTATATTTAATACATGCTAACCAAAAGTTTTTTATCTTTTGTGATTTTTTTTTTCTGAAGGAAATTAAATATATGCTTTGTTATAACACTTGGTCTGTTATAGGTGACATCCAGGAAATGTGGGTAATAGCATATTACTCTGTCAATAGAATCTTTTTAGGAGTGTAGATCATACCATTATGAACAACACTTTGGATATTATCAGAACAATGCTGAAAATTCTGTCACAGTCATACAAAAATCACTACAAACATTAAAATGATTTTTCAAAATATAGTTATTGATTTTACATTTGTCAGAAATACTTTCTAGATCTAGGAAAGAATATCTGGTCAAAATCATATCAAGATAGAAAACCAACCTAAAAAGACAAATATCACAGTGGTAAGGAAACTCATGTTGGATATCACAGAATCTTAAGTCCAAATTTCTGCTTTGCTAGATTTAAATCAAGCCTAGACTTCTGGCAGTCATAGTGGAAGTGTTCCCCTGATTTTGAGCAGAATTCCCAAATGGACATTCAAAAATTTTTCCTAATAAGTGGTAATAGCAAACCAATATTGTATGTCCTCTGTCCTGAGCAGCTGACTAGAATAACATTTGAATTTTCACCTCCTATATTCTACCTCAGTGCCTTTACTAAAGGCTATAACTTTGGAGGCAGTAGGACCTCTAAAATCCTCTTTGGACTCTGTACATGTGATGTTCACTTTCTTTCCATATTCAAATTAAGACCAGTGGAATATGAGAAAATCAGCTATACTTTTAAGGAACTCATAAGGCACCTGGAACACACTAAGTCATGTAAAAGGCTACCTAATCTACTTTCTATGCAGGACATGAGCTATGACTAGATTTTTGAGAAAACCTGTATGAGTGACTGGCTGAGCAGTCTAGTCAAGCCTTTCAAAATGGAAGTCTGGAAACTGGGAACTTCTTGCTCACATGAGGCTATAGACCTGACAGTAACCTCCATCCAATTTCCTCTGATACCTCTGTTTGCCTATCAAATATAAACTCAGCACAGTTTGGGTGTTTTTTAACTCAGATGTTGATATATGAATTGTACATGTATGAAGTTAGGAGAGACCATACTTACCCTGTTGTTTATGTTTGGGTAAATGGGCTCATTTTATTCTTTTCCTCATATTCTGATTGGAGAAATCTTGAAAGATCTCTGTTATGTTTCTATAGAATGAGATTTTTAATTAATAAAGTCTTAAAGGTCAGAAAAAATATATCCCACTTTAAAATAATCTAAACATAAAGGAGTAGGAATTAGGACAACTCAGCATAGATTTAAGAATGGCAAATCATGCTTTACCAACTTGATTGTGTTCAGTGAGGAATAATGAGGGTAGTATGGTAAACATAGTAATCCTTGTTTTAAGTAAGGGTTTTCATAATCTCAGAAAGTGGGATGGATGAACAGTCTGTTAATGGGAATTAAAGTGACTGGACTGTTCCACTGAGGGGAATGGTCAATGATTTTACTGATTTGTATCCCTCAGTGAGCAGAAGTACACCAAAAGTCAGTTCAGAAGCCCAAAAAGAAGCTGGCACTGAATTAGAAGGAACAGTTAAAGTGAGAAGTGCCAGAGTATCAGTCAGAGAGACCCTGAGGACTGAGCTAGCAGAAACCTCATGAACTTCAACAAGCAGTGTTCTTATCATTTCCCTCATATTAACTCTGGAGAAGCATGTCTGAAATAAAATCTGTTTTTTCTGTCCTTCCTCCTACCCAGGCTAGTGTAAGTAGGATGTTGGACATCCAAGGCTCAGTTACTGAGGTGTTCCAGAACCTGCAGCATGCGACCTAAAACGAGAGGTTTGCTTAGCTCAGTAAAGCAGAGGCTAAAGGGCAATGCAAAGCACACCTAAATATTCTTGAAGAAGTGAAGATGATGCAGCTAAACTGTTTTTGGTTTTGACAAGTGAAACAGAAAGAGGCAACAGAAACAAGTTGTGGTTTGAGTTGTTCAAACTGGACATTAAGAAACAAAAAATTCTTCATTAGAAGGGGAATACAGAAGTGCTGGAACAGGTTACCCAGAGAGATTGTGGAGATCCTCATCATTCAAATTTTTCAAGTCTTGGCTAGGAAGTCCTGGACATAAAGGAGCTCCAGACTGATTGGCCTAACATCAGGGTAACTAAATAGTTAGGAATTCTTACTAACAAATAATTAGAAATTAAAAATTAAAGTTAATGCTTTTCAGAAATATTTGATGAAAATTGAGCCTCATCAAGTACACTTGCTATCTATTTCTGGACAGACAATAAATACGTGTAATAAAGTGTAGTGACATAGAATACATCTAATTAGAAATAAGTATTAAATTTATATATATATATATATTTGATTGAGTTAATCAGTACTTTTAGATGAAAAAAAGACTAATTGACAGATCTCCAGACTCAGTTGTTGGTAGTAAGATTGCTCTTTATTCTATCTCAATGCTTTCACAGCTATCCAGTTTATCAAATGACTTTGCAATAAAATTTTCATGTGACACACATTTGTAGTAAATAAAAAGTAAGTATAAATTTTACAAGTAATACAAACTATTCGGATAAATGAGCACTGTTCAGCTGAACATATTTGAGTAGAAGGTCTTTGTGTAATAATATCTATAGTGGAGAGAACATAAATTATTTTTTTAGGACCGGAGAGTGCAGTTCAGGTTAGCAATGACTCAGAGAAGGACCTGAGGGTGTTCATAAAGGAGGATTTCCACAGAAATTCTATGTGCAGTGCAGTAGTTGGTATACATGGTAATGTAATCCTTCTGAGAATAACAAACAAATAAAAAAAAAAACCCACAAACAAAAAAAAACCCAAACAAAACAAAAACAAACAAACAAACAAAAAACTTCAAGAGGAAAAGAACTGAAAAATTGTTACTAGAATATTGTATCTGATTCAGGTGACCAAACTGCAAGAAGAAATACAGAAAACAGTCAACAGAAGAAACACAAAGAGTATTTAAGTTCCAGGAGGCGGCCTCAGCAATGAGCCTTAAAGGCTTCTGTCTGTTCCTTTTGTCAAAGAGACATATGGGAAACATATAATGCGGTCACTATGTACTATATGTAAGCAATAACAGCCTTTTTTAAGTCTTTTAGATAAAGGGATGACAAGACCCAATGTCTTGAATTTGAGGTTAGATAAAATTAACCTTTAAATAAGGTATGATTTCCTAGCAGTGTAGATAATTAAACATTGAAACACTCACTGTGGGGGGTGGTGGCTAAGCCAAGAAATGGAATTTAAAATGAGATCAGATATCTTACAAAAAATGTAATTTTGACTTCTGGAAACATTCTGTAATCTGCATACACAGAAGGTAAGTTTTGATGATAATAGATTTCCTTTTGGTATTGATGTCTGAATATTCAGGTTTGCATCTGAAGTGAACAGAATTTTAGAATTAAATATATTGAAAAGGCATTAGGTCACCAATTTTTAATTGCATGCAGTGCTCCCTTCTAATCTGATCCAAGAGGAGAATGACTACTGCTGTTACATCTAAAACCTATTAAGTTAGCTTAGTATCCTGTCCATAAGCGGAAAATCACAGGTTTTATTTTTGTTGAGAAATTGTTTATAAGCTGAGGGGTTCTATAAATTCCACAAAGAAAGGAAATTCTACACACCTGAAGTACATGGTACAAGTGTCCTTTAACAGTAAGTACATACAGGTCAGTGACTAAATATGTCACTGTGAGGATTATTATCATTCAGGCAATCACACTTATTAATTAATAAACTTTAGATCAAGTATCATTGAATCATAGAATGGTTTGAATTCGAAGGGACCTTTAAAGACCATCTAGTCCAAACTCCTCTTCAGTGAGCAGGGACATCTTCAGCTAGGTCAGGTTGCTCAAAGCCCCATCCATCCTGACCTTGAATGCTTCCAGGGATGGCGCATCTACCACCTCTCTAAGCAACCTGTTCCAGTGTTTCACTACCTTCAACATTAAAAAAAAATAAATTCCTTATATCTAGTCAGAATCTACCCTCTTTTTAGTTTAAAATCATTACCCCTTGTTGCTGATGTCCATCATCTGAACATTTTGCCATTGATCACTACTCTGGATGCAACCATCCAAGCAATTCTTATCCACTAAACAGTCCATCCAACAAATCTGTATCTCTCCAATTTAGAGAGAAGGGTGTTGTGGGGGACCATGTCAAAGGCCTTACAGAAATCCAGACACATGACTTTGTAGCTCTTTCCTTGTCCATTGATGTAGTCGCTCCATCATAGAAGGTCACTAGGTTGGTCAGGCAGAACTTGCCCTTGGAGAAGACATCATGGCTGTTGAAAATCACCTCCCTGTCTTCCATGTGCCTTAGCACAGCTTCTAGGAGGATCTGTTCTGTGATCTTCCCAGGCACAAAGGTGAGATTGACAGGTGGGGAGTTCCCAGGTCCATCCTTCCTGCCCTTTTGAAAAATGGGTGGAATGTTTCCCTTTTTCCAATCACCAGGGACTTCACCTGACTGCCATGACTTTCCAAATATCACAGAAAGTGGCTTGGCAACTACATCAGCCAATTCCCTCAGGATTCTGGGATGCATCTTGTCAGGTGTCATGGGCTTATGTATATTCACGTTCCTCAGGTGGTCACGAACATGATTTTCTCATACAGTGGGAGGAACATTACTCCTCCAGTCCCTGCCTTGAGGTCCATCCACTCGAGAGGTGTAGGAAGAGAGGTTGCCTGCCAGTGAAGGCTGATGCAAAAAGTTGTTGAATGCCTCAAACTTCTCCTTGTCTGTAGTTACCAGTTTGCTAGCTGTGTTCGTCAGAGGGGGGCACACTTTCTTCAACCTTACTTTTCCGGCTGACATACCTATAGAAGTCCTTTATTATTTTTCTTCGCACCCTTTACCGAGTTCAACTCCAGTCATGCCTTGGCCTTTCTGACCCCATCCCTACACAACCAGGCCCTATACTCTTCCCGGGATCCCCATCCATGCTTCCACTGTCTGTGCATTTCCTTGCCCTTTAATTTGACCAGCTGGTCTTGATTCAGCCATGCCAGTCTCTTGCTTTCATTTCTCAATTTCTTATACTTGGGAACAAGAGCTCTTGTGCTCTACGGAAAGTGTCCTTAAAGATCTGCCAGCGTGAGAGGTCACTCTTTAGGAACTGAAGGTGTTAAATTTTTCTTTACCAAACTAGAAGAAAGACTCTTCCGTTAGCCATTAACTTGTCTTTCCAGGGTTAACACTGAACTGACTTTTGTCACTTTTGATCCAGTGGATAACCTTCAAGAATATTCTCTTTTCTTCTCCATTTGTACTTTTGGTAAGCAGTGTGGATCATTTTTACTGACACACAAGAAGTGTGAATGAATTTTGACCTCATTATAGATGTCTAAACGTTGGTAAATGTCTCAGTTCCCTGTGAGTGGTGAAGAGATTTAGGAATGCTTCAGTTCATTCAAGTCAAGGTGTCTGTTTCATTCCTGTAATATTTTTTTCAGCTCTGAAATGACGTGAAGATGGCTACAGACTCTTATGAGCTTAGAGTATATCCACAAAGACACAGAGTTTGTTATCTTTTACAGAGATCAGATTTTTTGATAGAATCTGACATTTGATGAATAGCCCATTTTAATTTTAATTTTTAAATTATGCATTGTTATTCCATAAATGAATTAAATCTGAAATAATATATCTGGCAGGTGTCCCAGGGATTCTAAATATTGATAAACATTAGGCTTTAATAAGATTGAGTTTTGTTCCCAGAGGCTGATAGTTGTTAACTGAAATCCTAATTCAGAGAAAACTCATATGAGCAATTTGGCATTGTCAGAGAACAGTAGGGCTAATCGAATGGATGTAAGGAGAAAATAATTTTTTTACAAAATGGGAGCAGTTTTAAGATTAAACAGACTTTCTTAATGTTTAGTAGTATTATAATACAGAGCTAGGGTTTCTGTTTGTTTGGGTTTTTTTAAACTTTTTTGTGTCAGATCTGTGCAAGCAGGATGGACAAAGGAATGCAATCTTAGACCATAACTGGTAATAAGTTATAAACTGTATGAAGCTAAGCAAGCACACAGACCTTTTATGCTTTACTGTGAGATTGTATTTGTGAAAGTAGAAACTAAATGTTTGATAAATGCAAATATTTCAGGAGGATGTCTTGCTGTTAATAAATATACAGTATTGTGTAACTAAAGTTGATTGTAAAGTTGATTGTCTTATAGATGTGTTTTTGTCTTAACTTAGCTCAAAGTTTTAGTGATCTGAAGTTTTTACAGTAACTAACTAATAAAATTACTTACTTTTCTTTAATTCCTGTGCAGTGTTTCTTAATAAAGTGGTCAGACAATAATTCATTATTCTTACTATCAAAGCTTAATGAGTCGGAAAAAATATCTTGACTCTAAATAAGTGTATCAAAATTATTCAGTAAAGACGTAATCATAAGAAATGATGATAGAAACATTGAGGTTTTTTGTGGCTATTAAAAGATCAAGGAGATTAATTTTATATACAGATGTACAGAAGTACTGAGATATAAACTTAATAACAAAAACAAATATATGACAATATTGAAGATTATTCTAGATTTACCAAATTATTTAGGGGAAAATAAAAATAAAAACCTCTGCACTTCAGTGAAATCATCTGCTTTAATGTACAGAGTAACACCGGTATGGTGCAAATAGGGTGTTTAGAATCACCTACAAGTATGCTCTGGGTTAGGTCAGATTGTTTTTATCCTTTGCAGCAAAATGTATTTCTATGAAGATGACTTCCTAATGTCATTGCTACTCAGGTGAATGAATCATGCTTTTCTTTAAGGGTTCATAAAAAGCCATGAAGATAAAACGTGAGACCTTTTATCAAATAGTCCATCTTTTGCACAGCTCAGTCTAGATGTTAAGCACTTCTGGAGGCCATGTCTAAGTCATAATCTTTTGATCATCTTTATCCAAGTTTCAGTACATATTTGCTATCCTGAACTTTGGATCTATTTTCTAATGGTGTCGATATATTTTCTATACTGTGTGTACTTCACATATAAGTTGGTCTAAGAGGGACGGAGAGATAAAATTATTTTTCTCTTCGCCTAGAAAAAAAAGTTAGGATTTTTATGAATAAAATTCTGTATACTTAAGTTAGACAAGTGACTGCAGGAGACTATAGAACTGGCTTTAATCTACTATCTCCAGCACAGAGTAGACAGAATGGTATAATTCTTAATTTTACCAATTCTTTGGGACACATTTGCAATCTAAATTCCATGTTCTTACAGCTAGATTTCTACTGGCATCCAAACCAAATTTGTTGTCTCCTGCAGGGATGTCAGTACCTCATTTCTGTTTAATGGAATGCTATCTCTTGCTGTGTTAGGAAGCCTCTTCTATATTTATATCAGCCTTCTAAAAGACAAAAAAGCTATTAATTTGCTCAGAAGGAAGCATAAGGTAGAGTGGGGTTTTTCCCAGCAATTTGCTTGAACGATGTTGTATATAGCCTAAAGCATTATATTGGTGTTCTTTAACTCTTTGATAATGTTAAAGATCTGTGTATCTCAGGAACTATAAAACACAGAATTATGATTATTCTGATTTAGGTAAAGAAAATAATTTTCTTATCTATATTTCAACTTCACAGTTGCTCTCACTTTGTGAAGAAACTATGGTTAGCAAATCCATTCTGAAAAGAAGGATTCTTAAATTAGTCATGGTACTGTGGAATGAAGACTATGGATTCATTACACAGTAAAATGAAATTTTCATCTAGTTATTAGTGAAAAGAGTATACACAGGTAAAGAGGAAAACATTTTTTGTAGAATAAGCCACCAAGTCTTTATTATTTAGTGCCTTTTGCTATATTCACCATCTACTGAAAAGTCTATTTTATTTAGCCTTTATAATTGTTATTTTCCCAGCTTCTTTCTCTGCTTCTCTTCCAATTCATGGTCTCAGTGAATATCTTATCTCTACAGTTTCCTTCCTACCATTTCTGTTTCCAGGTTTTTTGGGAAACAGACGCCTTCACTCCTCCAATTTTTTTTCAAGGTGATTTGCAGATTCTAAAAGATATAATTTAATTAGTAATATTCCATAACAGTATGAACTCTTTCTTCAAGTGAACAAAATCATACTCACAGTAGTTATTTTTATTCCTATTAAACTACGATTTGGTCTGATCAAACCCATAAAACTCTGGCTCTTTATTGCACTGCATTAAAAATGCTTTCCTCAGCTAAATTATACATAGACTTAGCTATCAATGGGTTTGTGTCTCTTGATACTTTCTCCTTAAACTTAAAGAGTCTGTTTCTGGAAAGCTCTATATTGAAGGATCTGTGAAGGAGATTCTAAGAGTATTCTACTATTTTTAAAAGGAAAGCATTACTACAGCTATCAGTTCTTAATTATATTTTGGGTTATTTTCAGATAACTCAGCTTCTTTTCTGGAGAACATTTATTTATTAATTAATTAGTTATCTGTTAACTGCTAACTGTCAATTAGAGCCTCCTTGTTATTGCATATGAATTTGATTTTACTGCTATTTCTTTTTTGCTTTTACTATGCCCTTGCCCTAAATTTCTGTAAAAGCATTGACCTTTTCACATCTGGTGTTTAGAGATTATAAAGGATTGAAAATGATCAACATAAGAGATTAGAGATTTATCTTGTCTTGATTTTCTTAGCTTTCTTCATCTATCTTTCTTTCTTTCTTTCTCGACCTCTCTCTCTCTTCCTTTCCTTCTTTTCCATGACTTCAGCTATTTTGGACTTCAGGCAAAAATATGAGCTTGCTTGGAAGAATCCAGTGCAGAGCTTAAAATAATAATAATTTTTAAAAAGCATTATTTTGGGGAGATGGAACTGTGGTGCCAATTAAATAACCTTAAACATTTGCTTCACATCATTGGACTGATCTAATTACCTTAGAGCAGAAGCAGCAGCTCTGAAAGGTCATAATATGCACAAGTGAAATAAAGCTATCTCATGGCTCATTTTAGTAATCTTTGTCACTGATTTAAATATAATGTCTTATACATTCATGTGATTTGTGCATTCTATGACTTGAATATCATCATAAATTATGCAATTAACCCACTCCTAAAATGCCCAGTTATAGGTACATAGTGCAGATTGTATGTAGCATAAGTGCCATATAAAAAGATATTGGCAACATTTCATGAAAATAGGGTAGGAAGCACTGGCAGCAATATATTTATAAACTGAGATAGAATGGGGTCGATCCAGAGGTGCAGATAAGAAGGTCTCCAGCTTTCATTGCTGAAGGAGAGATTTCTTGATTTCCAAAATGTGAAATTTTTGAAAATGTATCAACTTGCCTGATAGATTTGAAATCCCTATGCCATTTAGCGGAATGAAAAATTATCATGTGCCAAAAAGATGAGCAACAGGTTGGGTAATTGATAAATTAAGAAATTGTAACTTATGTCTGTGTCCTGAGAGCTACATTGCTACTTCTATTATGCAAACGGCTACACTACTGGTTTGTAGTACCTAAATGCTATCAAATACATTGCTTTGATACCATGTTCAGGGACTTAAAAAATTTCTTTATATAGTACTTAAAAGTGTAATCTGTAAATAACCTGGATCTTCAGATGACAGAATGCAGCACAGTTGTTTCAAAATAAGTAAGCAGCTCTGAGATACCTATGTCTCAGAATGTGGCCCGGTGTTTACCATGTGGTAACCTGTGAACCTGATGATCTCTCCTGAGCCTTGCCAGCTCTTACTCTCTTTGATTTTACAGTTTATGTATTATTGCAGTACCTTGCTAATATGAACACATTCAGAAAGATACACAATCCCTTCCTGGAGAATGTGCAGCCTGACTAAATCAGGGGAAACCGAATGTTCAGAAGACCTGCATAGTGAAATAAAGCACATCAGGAGGTAGTTATACAATGAATATCGGGCTCCGCATTATTTGTATGTGATCTCATTACAATGCTTAAGCTGTGCTAGCAAATATGCAGCAGGACAGTCTTTATTTTGTCATTTATTCTGCTTGCATTTTTTTCCTGCAATTAACTAAGGTTCTTATCGATCATATTAGAGTTATTTGGGTCCACATGAATATTACTGCTTTGCTGTATTTGCATTTTGCTTAGTCCATCCTATTATTAGAAACTGGTCCTTATACTGAAGCAGTGTGAACAATTCCTTCTTGCAGCAAGTTGGAACATGATAAATGTTCTACACTACTCCTAATTCCACATGGGACTCTGGAAGATTCTGTATGAAACCCATGCTTAAGCAAGGGAAAAGGAAAGGAGGACTGTGGTGGGCTGATCTTTGCTGGCTGCCAAATTCCCACTGACCCTCTCTCACTCCCTCTCCTAAGCAGGACAAGGCAGGTAAATAAGATAAAAGAGCTAACGGGCTGACATAAGGACAGGGCAATCACTCACCTATAACCATCATGGGCAAAACAGACTGGACTTGGGGAAATTAACTTGTAGCCGGTTACTACTGAAGTAGGATAGTGAGAAATAAAATCAAAACCATTGTCTCTTCATCCCCACCTTCTTCCTCCCCCATCTCAAGCAACACAGCAGGGATGGGGAATGTATTTTTCTTTCAGGCCATAAACACTTTACCACTGCCACACTTTCCTCCTCACACCGTTCCCTGCTCCACAGGATTACAGTCCTTCTGAAATTTCACCAATATAGATCCTTCCCACGGGATGCAGTTCTGCAAGAACTGCTCCAAAAATGGTCCTTTCCCAGGGGGCAGGGTATCTTCAGGGTAAATTTGTAGTTTCACAGATATATATTAAAGAAAAATGTTATTAATAAATAGCATCCCAGAATGCTGTGGCTATTTACCAAATAGTTACTTCAGTAAAGAGTGACTCATTTTTAGACATTGTTTAGGTGAGTATCAACACTGTAACAGAAAATCTGGACAAAAAAGTAGTTTTGGAAAATGTGATTAGATCACAGTCAACAAAAATAGGTATTTTCCAAAAGATTTCGGATTACACTACAGGAGGAGGGGGTGGGGTAGGGTGGAGGAGAAGGAAGGAAGGAGGGAAAAAAAGAGAATTAATTAATGAAATAACTTGCTAAAGGGGTGAAGGGCATGATTAACAGACAATATTAATGATGTCTTACAGCAAACAAATCAGTGATGACTTCCAGCTAACATTCCAAGAAAGGGTAAAGTTTGCAAGGTCACCTATATCAAGGGAGCTGTGTTTAGGCTGGAATTAGAGTACAGAAGGATTACAGAATAATAAGGATAATGGAGATTTTATCTTGCTGGAAGAAATAAAAGCTTTGGCTCATTAAACCTGGAAAATTAAGGGTCTAAGACTAATACAACTGTTCAATCTAAATATGTTGGGGTGCTGGAAAAGCAGAAAAGATAAACACTAGGAAGATATGTGAGCTATTTAAACTACAATAAAAATAAATGGGTATCAACTGGCCATGAATAAACTTAGAATCGAAATTAAATGTCTCCTTTACTGTCAGGATTGTTATGGAAGTTTTCTAATGGATGGGAACATGTTCAAATGTTGTTAAGAAGCTTGCTTAGTTTATAAATGGCATAATATGACATGCTTGCCCATGAATGCAGAGGTACAGTTAGCATATCAGCAAGTCTTTCCCAGTTCTATATCCCAACCAGGATATAGACAGGAGAGCAAGTCACAGTACCATAACACCACTACCACCCCCAGCATATAGGCAAAACTAGAAACTTCACTCTCTTTTCCAAAGTGTGTCTATGTCTCTCTGGAGCCAGTAAATAGTGTGTATCACAGGTATTGTATTTCATTCAAAATATTCCTGCCTGAATATCTTGTCTTTAATCTGATTGAGACTCACAGTGCATAGTTTCTCTGTGCATGTTCTACAGCCAAAGTATTGTATTACATGGAAGGTAAATTGCCTTTAATTTGGTGTAGACTAAGATTTTCTTCTGCAGCTCTGTGCAATACCTAGTGTATACTTGTCACAAAGTGAAAAATTCAGGGAAGAATTAACAAATCAAAGTCTGTATGTAAAACATGAAGTAAAATTACAATCTTATATTTGTCACCTTTTAAATCTGTTATGGACAAATTACTAAATACATAAAATTACTTCCAAGACTGGAAAGAGTTTTGTGACTTATAGATGAAGGATTGGTTCTCAAATTGGACATACATTCATAATAATGGGATGGAATTTAACAAGTTGAAATGCAGGTGGAACAACACTGGGCCAAAGTATAAATTTGGAGATAGGTGGCTGGAAAGCCACCCTGCAGAAAGGGATCTAGGGGTGCTGGTTGACAGCAGGATCAATAGGAGTCAGCAGCGGCCCTGGCAGCCAAGAGGGCAACCTGCATCCTGGGGGGCATCAAACACAGTATAACCAGCTGGTCAGAAGAGGTGATTATCCTGCTGTATTCAGTGTTGGTGCGACCTCACTTGAACAGCATGTGCAGTTCTGGGCTGCAACAATTAAGAAGGATGTGAAGGTCCTTCAGTGCATCCAGAGAAGGGCAACAAGATGGTGAAAGGGCTGGAAGGCATGTCCTATGAGGAGCAGCTATGGACTTTGGGTTTGTCTAGTTTGGAGAAAAGGGGGCTGAGGGGTGACCTCATCACGCTCTACAGCTTCCTGAGGAGGAGCAGTGGGGAGGAAGGTGCTGATCTCTTTTGCCTGGGATCCAGAGATAGGATGCATGAGAGTCGTTGAAGACTGCACCAGAGGAGGTTTAGACTGGACATCAGGAGGCATTTATTTGCCAAGAGGGTGGTCAAACACTGGAACAGTCTTCCTAGAGAGGTGGCCAATATCCCAGGCCTGTCATTTAAGAGTCATTTGGACAAAGCCCTTGAATGCTTTAACTTTTGGTCAGCCTGGAATTGGTCAGGCAGTTGAACCAGATGGTTGTTGTAGATCCCACCCAACAGAAACAGTCTATTCTATTATAGTCTGAATCAGTTTATCGTTATGTAAATAAAAGGAAATTTTAAATCAAAACAGATACATCTGTTTATTTTAAACTCATACTTGTCACCCAAAGCAGACTACTATAATAATTTGGAAACAGAATGTTTTTCAGTGTTGCCAGTACAGGACCCATAATAAAATAAGTCTCCCAAGTGTTCATATAAACTAAATATTACAGTGCAGCTGGAACATGACGTATTTGTCATGGATTTGCTCTGTTATGTTCCAGCCTATACATGTGGCCAACAGACTGCAGCTCTTGAAAAGACAGTGCAAATGTCTTTAAACTTTACCCTCCCCAACTTTTAGACCAACAAGAAATTTGCCGGGAGAAATTGTCTGCTTGTGGTATATGAGGACAAATACCACAATTTGGCCTTAGCTTAAAATGTATTTTCACTTTTTTAGCAGTATGCAAGTATTTTTCATAGTGCTAACAATCATTAAATTTCTCACAAAAAACTTAAAATAATTTCATGTTTCTATTCTATTCTGACTATAAAGTCCAGTTTTCTAAAGTAGTCACATAGCAAGCAAAAAAACTATTCCTGATAAGCATAGCAAATGTAAGGCAATGTCACAGCAGTGGAGTAAGTCATGGATTCCTGAAGGAAACTGAGTGCTTAGAACAAGATTTACTTATCATACATTTATATATTAATTTTATTATACACAATTGCAATTCTATTTGAAAGCCATTATAAACTTTAGATTTCATGACCTAATTCAGACCTCTGAGGCAATTTTTCTTTTGCTTTCATTAATCCTCAAGGGATATTTTCTGCTTGTCTTGAAATTTCAGAATTTCAGGAGACTTTTCTTTATTGAGTAAATGCTAACACTGCAAGAGGGAAACTAAATAATACAAATCCTGTATACCGTGTGTCTTTCAGAATAAAACCCCACAGAAGGGGCCTAACAATTAGTATTTCTTCTCCTAGTTCTCAGCAGAAGACATCATGACCTTGAGGCAGTTATTTATCTTCTCTGCCAGAGTATCCCTAGCCATAGAAAGAGAAATTCTGTTTATTCCCTTTTCTGTAACCATGAAGACTAAATTCCAAGTAAAGAACTACATGTGGGTATACAGTAGGACAAATTATGTATGTTTTCTTGTTTGGGAACTTGATTATTTATATATTTGCCCCCCCCCCCCCCCGCCCTTTTTTTCTTTTTCCTTGATCTTTGTTAAAGTAATCTAAATGTTGAAATTTTCCTTTTCTTTTTCAGGACAGGATCTATCAAATCTGCTACTGAATTTGCAGCAGAACTTAAAAAAAATAGCAGAAAAACCAGAAGGCAGCAAGTATAATTTTGCTATAGCTAAATACAAATTATATCACTGATGTAAAATAATTTAAAAGATAACTCCTTTACTAACCTCAACAAATAACTTTTAATATAACCAAACACTTGATTGAACGTTTGCTGTGATTCTCCTGTTCAACAACTAGCTTGGTAATGGCATGTAGACTATAATTAAAGCTGGCAAGTACTGCTGCTGTGCAAATAGTAAACATGTTTGCCACAGAAAGCTTTAAAAATGGTGTGGGAAGAGTATACCATAAAAAGTAAATATCATGATGATTATTCTGTGCTGTCATGTTTTTAAGCCATCAGTCTTTGATTTGGCCAACTTTTCTTTGAAAAGCTCAACAATCCAAGAATGAAACACATTTTCTTCTTTTAGCATGTGAAAGAGCAATTGGGTAAAATTATATAATAATTTGTTTCTATTTTTATTATAGCTCAACTTTAATCAGATTCACAATCTTCTGAATTCTGCTACAGGCACTACAAATTCAATTACAGCAAAAGTAATAATTTTCTTGCATTACAAGAGGAGTAACTAAAGTTTTTTATGGCTCTATCTGTATTATAACTTTACTTTGGACCAGAATTGTTCTTTCAAAGTAAATGCCTTAATTGCCTCCACTTGTCATGTCTGTAATAAAATTAAAAGGTGCACCAAAGGGTACTTTTTAGTGCTGCAAGTGCTAAAGGACATTTCAGCCCATGGGATCAGACCAAAACTACCACAAAATAACTCTCATGGGATGACTGCAGTGTATGAGTCTGCAGCACCACCACAATTGCTTCAAAATGCAAATTCTCTGCAGCCTGCAAGGCTTTGCCATCAGTTAGCCATCCTCAGAACAGCTCACTCTGAACAGAAGTGCAATGCTCTGACAGAACACCTTCCCATTTCCTGCCTGCTAAAGAGCACAGTAGCTATCTGTTTCTCTGTCAGTATTAGTACAATCATTTCAAGTTCTTGTGTGCAGTAACTTGAAACAATAGAGGAAATCACTTTTTTACTTTGTAAAACTGTTTGTTCAAACATTTTCAGCTATTTATCCAAAAGCTCCAAGAACATTGCTAAAAATATGATGGTTTTGTTACATTTCAGTTTATGGAGTCGTAGGATACTGACCCACTTAGAGGTTTTTTTCCACATTTTTTTACCTCATTTGATTTGGTATTATGATTTCTGTTCAATATTTGCATTTTACTGGCATTCATAAGACTCAACTAGAGTTAAGTGTGTTAACTCCATAAATATGGTGTATGTTACTCGCTATACTAAAAACAAAACAAAACAAAAAAAGGAAATATACCTAGCCAACCTGAATCACAGAGATCTATGCTGAGATGTTTAAGAAATTTAAAACTTGCCTTCCCACTATCCTCTCACTGTGTTAGAGGCAGGGCTTCATTTACTCTGCGTTACTGTTAGTCGGTACATATGACCTGCTTTTCAGAGAAATAAAAACTTTTTTTTTTTTAAGTGCTGGTGCTGCCAATTAGCAAATTTTATTGTTGTGGGACAGAGACTAACTGATAGTAATGCTTTCCAGTAGGTGAAAGCACCTTCTTCTGTCTGAGGAGACTCATTCATGTGCTCCACTTTCCAAGAATATATCCAAATAATCCATGTATTCTACCCAGGGAGTAATTTATAAGTGACACTGGACCATTTCTGGTTTTACCCTTAGTGATATTTGTGGCAGTTTGTTATTAATGTTGAATTACAGAATTTTGTAGTACATTAAAATGCTGGAAGAAAATTTGAAAAGAGTCACAGAATGATTTGGGTTAGAAAGAACCTTAAAGGTCACCTAGTCCCAGCACCCCTGCCATGGGCAGGGACACCTGCCACTAGACCAGGTTGCTCAAAGCCCCATCCAGCCTGGTCTTGAACACTCCCAGGGATGGGACATCCGCAGATTCTCTGGGCAACCTGTTCCTGTGCCTCACCACCCTCACAGTAAAGAATTTCTTCCTAATATCTAACCTAAATTTACTCTCTTTCAGTTTAAAGCAGTTCCCCCTTGTCCTATTACATGGCCTTGTACAGCTTACTTGTAAGTGTCCTTTAGGCACCAGAAGACTGTTTCTTGGCTGGGATAGTTTGCTTCATTGTAGCTCGTATGGTGCTATATTTTGTATTTGTGATGAAAGCAGTGTTGATAACAAACTAATGTTTTAGATATTCAATTATTTAGCGGTTACACAGCATCAAGTCCTTCTGCTTCTCAGGCTGCCCTGCCAGCGAGCAGGCTGGGGGTGCACAAGAAGCTGGGAGAGGACACAGCAGGAACAGCTGACCCCAACTGACCAGAGGAATATCCCAGATTATATAATGTCATGCTCAGCATATAAAATGAGAAGAGGGAGGAAAGCAAGGGGACATTTGGTGTGATACCATTTGTCTTCCCAAGTAACTGTGATGTGTGATGGAGCTCGGCTTTCCTGGAGATGGCTGAACACCTGCCTGCCCATGGGAAGTAGTGAATGAACTGCTTCTTTTGCTTTGTTTGCATGCACAGCTTTTATTATTTTATTACACTTTCTTTATCACAGCCCATAAGTTTTTGCATTTTTACCCTTTGGATTCTCTCCCCGATCCCACTGGGGGAGTAAGTGAGTGGCCGTGCGGTGCTGAGCTGCCTACTGGGGCTAAACCACGTTAGGCAATTGTGTTCAGTAAAGACATTTACTGTACAATACCCAGCATGACTTTTTTTAGGACAGTTATCAAGGGAAGCACAAAATTGCAACTGCAGAAACAGATGGTCACATGATGAAAAGTAGTTACTGAAATCTAATATAATACCAAGTATGTTTTAAATGTAAATCCTGATTGTGTTAAATAGTGGTGCCAGCTGTTTCAGCCTGCAAGCTGCACTTACTGCTGTACCCTGGGAATCAGCAGGTGCTACTTGTACTGCTCATATCAACTTATGAACAGATCATTTTAAATGGACATTTCAGCTGTCTGTTGCTCTGGGAGAACGTATGAGAAAATGAAATATGAAAGTCTGAAGAAGGAAGTGTACTGATGGAAAGTTTTGCTTTTACTAAAGGAAAAGAAGAAAATGGAATTAAATTCTTTTCCCATTCATCTTTCCCCAAATTTTTCTACTGCTCATTCACCTGTGCATATTTTTACATTTAAGTACAAATAGTTTTGATAATAATCAGATGTAAGATACTACATATAAGTTGCTATTTTTTCTATAAATGCTACAAACAAAACTGCCATTTTTCTACAAATGAAGTGAAGAGAAAATCTGTATCATCTTATCCTGATCTAATCTCCACACGTATTTTAATTTATGTTAATACATCCAGATATAGTAAAAACCACACAGTAGCTACTGAGAGGCCTAATAGAATCTGAATAATGATACTAAGGCAAACAGGAAAAAAAAAAAAAAAAAAAAAAGGAAGAAAAAAAATATCTTACCTCCAAAAACCACACCAGATTTTCCTTTGAAGCAGGCATTTGTCATTGCAAACTAGCAATTCAGAGATTCTAAACAACAGTGTTAAGAATTTTTTTTTTTTACCCTGTATTGTGTCTATTAATAACAGTCTTTAACACTTTTTTATAGCTCACTCATTTTCTTAGGAGTCATGAAAATTCACTAGAAGCGAGGCATCAGAAAGTGAAACTCCTGTCTTAATGTTACAAAATAGTAATGCGCTTGTCAGTCAAGGATAAAGTTTCATACATTTTATCTCTTCAGGAAAGAAATTTGGATTTCTTAAAATGTAACCGTAACCTTGGTCAAATGGAATGTGCGTTTCTTTCTGGGGGGAAAAAAAAAAATGTAGCTAAGAACTTTATCATCTCACAACTAACGCTTTTGGGATGTAGGGGAAAAAAATCCCAGAAAACAAACACAACCTTCTCTTCCTTCTCAGCCATTCTTAAGCAGCTTTCCTAGTGTCATAACAATTTTGTCTCATTCTTTATGACTTCAGTGTTCTTGTCAATCACATTTAAGCACACTACAATAGCGTCAGCTTTTATTTTTAGAACCTTCATGCCTTGAAGTAGTGTATGCTCCAAATACTGTATGCAATTCCCCTAGTAATGCTGTTCTGAGAATCAAGAATACAGATCAATCTTGGATCCATATGGTGGTGACATGGAGGTTTTGGTAATGGAATATCTTTCTACATAGATCTGAGTGTTTGCTTAATTGTGTGTTTGTTCTTTCATGTAAGTAAATATGGAAAAATGCATTTTTGGAGGGATAGAATATATATGTGAATATAAACCGAATTTGACTGAAATAGGTTCAGTTAAAAATAATAAAAAAGTCAGTACACATTTGCTAAAGTGTTCCAGAATGTTGAGACAATGTGACACACAAATGAAACTTTCAAATCCAAATTAGTATTTTCCTCATAGTAGAAATCTTTAATCTAACAAAAGGAAAAGGGGAAAAGGGCAAAGTTTTCATGGCTTCATAGTATGAAACATTTCAGTTCAGCAGTGATATGTGACATCAAGATAGTATGTGTAAATATACTTTGTAGAGATTTTTTTCTTTTGTCTGTTTGTTTCTTCAAGCTTTTGAAACTACATTTGATTTCACCAGAACTATTTTCTGTGATTTGGCCATTACCCTAATAAATCCAATGTTTGCTCAACTTTACAAGCAGTAAGTTTTCTGCACAATAAAAGAAGATGCTTTTTCAACAGATATTACTAACAGTCCATATTTGCAAATGCTGTATTTATCATTTATTTGCTTAAAATTAGCCTATGGTTAAATCAAGTCATAAAAACAAGGACTGCAGCAAAAGAGATTGACTTATGCTTTTCATGCAAAGAACATTTGTGATGCCATAAAATTAACAATAACAACACTTTTCTTTCTTCTGCCTCCCCACACTCCAAACTATGGCTGTCATCATCCTTTTACTTCAAGAAGAGGACTGTCTTCCTTGCAAAGCACAGCAGAGTCACAGTCTATTGGTGGTGCTGTCATTAAGATTCACTGTTAACCGTCAATACAGCTCTGGCATATCAGCTCTTCTAGGAGCACTCAGTGGTTTGATACAGAAGGTTCTTGATAGTTGTAGGTTTTGCACAGCTGATGAAAGAAGCCAGACCGGGGAAGTAAAATTTTTAACTGGTATAGACAATTCAATTTTATTTCTCATAATTTCTACTTCCCCTCCCCACCCCACCCCATACCCCACCCCACACACACCCTGAGAAACCAAAGCTGGGGAAAAAAAAAACCCAAACAAAAAGAACCTCCCCCCCCCCCAAAAAAAAAAACAAAACACCTTTCTGCATATTTTAGTATGGTTGTCTCTGAACTATTGCTTTCTTTTTTTTTTTTTTTCTTACTATTTTCCAAGTGAAAGTTTATTTGAAACAAATATATTTAAGACATATATCCAAGCTCAAACATAATTCTGAAGTAAAATACACGCTATGGGTAGCATTAAATGCCTTTAAATTGAACAGAAAAGGACCTAGGAATTACCATTTTCATTGACTGGTATGATTCCATGACACTATTTTGTCAGAATTTGTAACTAAACCAATATCATATGTAGGAAATGAAGACAGCATCTCTGGATATTTTTGCTTCCTGTTTTCAATAGCACCTTTCAAATCTGGGTATGTAGTTTATTTTTTTTTTTTCTTATTCTTTTAAAAGTTGAGTAGCTTTATCTCTGATTCTTTTGTTGAATTTTGATTGCTAGATATTTAAATTACATTTCTATCTAACAAGATCCTTGTCATTTTCATTGTAAATATGATTAAATTCTTACTATTGAAGTTTACATGGCATGTTTTTCTCCTGAGACACTTGAAAGAACCTATTCTTAGTTTTTACTATTTTGTATATATTTTTAAATTATCCCCAGTTTCTCATTCTCACTTCAGTTTTCTTCCTTTCTTCTTCCTCCTACATTGTGAACAAATTTAATATAAAAGTTGAAATGGAACACTTTTTTATAAAATAATGTTACCATAGCAGCAAAAAGTAATTCCTGTTTATCACCTGTAGTAAAAATAAAAAGGTGAGTTATGCAGGGTTCTTATCAACCACAGAGAAGGTAATCACACAAAATCAATCTGCATCAGTAATGAAAGAACTATGCACACACAGAAGAATCTATAGTGGTGAAGAAACCATCCTATTACTTCCTAGGAAACTAGAAGCTGCTTGAAATAGTAGTGAATGTACTGCAGAGCTTATAGATAAAGTGTTCTTATTTGAAATAGCTGATATTTCCAGAAAAAGTTTGTTGATGATTTCTTGTATTCATCATTTGTATAATAAGCTAGGGCTTTATTGGTGTAACACCTCAGGTGGTGTACCATATAGGTTACGTGACAATTTATCTATCATGATATTGAAAGGCTATTGTTTGTCTTTTTTTGCTAGTCAATATGTATACCATGACTGACTGGAGAAATATTTGGAACAAAGAACCACAAGTTTTTTTGTTTTCATATATTCTAAGAAATTTCTGTTCTGATGAGAGAGTTCATTTCTAAAATTTAGGTATTAAATTCCAGCCTGGAGTTATCACCTGTACAAGGATAAATAACGAGACATTACTGGGCAAGTGGAGGTACCATTTGAGTGCCAGGTGAATTAATGTAGGTTTATAAAGGAATTATGAACTTGCCGTGGAAAATAACGTATATTTCATCCACCCTTTCTTAAAGTTTCTACTGAGATAGTGACATGGACTCTGTTGGTCAAAGAGATCTCATATAGAGGGGATACTTTAAATGAATGCTAATTTTGCAAGGAATCACTAGATTTTATCCAGTTTTGCCTATTACAGCAATTTGAGGCTGCAAGAATTACTGTGTTGGATTCCCTGTCATAGACTTTCAGTCTTTGATGATCTGTGGGGAGTGAATCTGTCCCCGGTTTTGTCTTTATGAAGTTTTAAAACAGATGTGTGGTGATTGAATACACATTACTTAGAGCTGCCTTTATGTGTGTGTGCTATATAAAGCAGAAACAATACTATAAATGGGGTTTTGTTCATAGTTCAGAAATGTTCAATTAAAGTAGATTTAATTATTCAATGCCTTCATCCTGGAGTTCTTTGCAGAGGTGATGGGTTGGGTAATTATCCTCTTTGAGATTGTTAGCAGCGAAATGATTATTCAGGTCATCATTAAGTCACTTTCCAAACACCACATATTTTCATTTGGAACTTTCAACTGCTATTACATTATTACTTTTCCCTGTAACCTGGCACTGAACAAGGCCTGCTGCTAAATAAGGGTTACCAGAATTTAAGAACGGCTCTTACCGGAAGATGTAATGATAATGCTCCATTACTTCCATTCTACTGGGTTGAGGCTATTTTTTGTGTTTTGTCCTGTTTTGCTTTGTTTTTTCCCAACTTTTATTTGGTCATAATGGGAGGGGAGGATCACAGAAAACGATTTTTACCAGCAACATCAATCTTGCTTGATAGGCAAAATTAGTGGAGACATGTAATTTCAACTACATTTAAAAAATGCACAAGAATCTTATTAAAGAAAGTTGAGATATCTATCTAAAAGATTTTTTCCTAATGGGCGCATGTGTCTGTGATTTTCTAAAAATGTACAAATGAAAAAATATCAAATGCAGTAATATATTGACAATGAAAACAGCTAATTGCCTCTTCTTACAACTGTTAGGACTCATTAAAAAAAATATACTGCTCTGACCTGTTTTCTTTTGAAGATTTATCTCAGGTTTGTGGTTTTGGTGTTTTTTGTTTGTTGGTTTGTTTTTTTGTTTTTTTTTTTCCTGGTGCAAACATATTCTTAATTTCTCTATATGAGCTCTAAACAAAAACAAACCCCAAAATAAACTGCCAGTCCATTTTCTTCTCTGCCATTTTTACATCCTTTCATCTTCAGACCCACTGGCTAAATATTTGCCCTGACTTTCTTCTCACTGAAACTCTCTTTCATATCCTCTCTCATGGATATGATGGGCTATCATTGATCTCAGACTGTCTGATAATTTATTCTTGATGTTTCACTATCAGGTGAATGTGAGTATGCTAGAGACAGAAGCACCCATTATTTTTCCTGGTCGGCTTGCTCGTTTGTTTTTTAATTTATCTGATGCCTGGAAATTGTAGAATCTTATTCTGTTCTAGCTTCCCTGATTAGATAAAACCTAGCAAATATTCCTAATTACATTTAAATATGAAAAAAATCTAATTAAGAGAAAAATAAAGCCAAAATATTTTTTTCTATATGCTCATATCTTCAAGTATTATGTATACTGAAGACAACCCTCAAGGCATTCGAAAGCAACAATGACTAAATTTTCCTTGGCTGTCCTACCTGCATTACCTAGAATCTCTGACTCGTCTCTTACTTCTGTAGGTAGTTTCTCATTCTTACCTTCAAAGTCCTTCACAGTTTCACTGTACTTTCATATTAGATTTGTCCTTTACCTTTTTACTGTTTTCAGTGTAAACAAAACATAAATTCTGTTTTTTTGGCTTGCATTTCCAAACTGACCAAATGTGTTTCCAGGGTATTACCCTAGGCTTTTCCATTGTTCTATAATAGCTGAAAAGTGGATGACTGGTCTTCCCACATACTTCCAAGAATTAGGCTTTCAGCTGGGTGATATTTATGATTTCAAATTGACCCAGCTTATCTGATATTATTTTAGGCTTTTTTTTTTTTTTTTTTTTTTTTTTCCTTAAACTATCTTGGATTCAATATTATAACATGCTGCTAATTTGTATTTCAAAAAAGTGAGAGCTTGCTTTGGTTTTGTTTTTGGGGTTTTTTTTTCCCTTCGTATTTTACTGCAATCACTAATTTATAAATGCTACCAATCCCTAGTAGTGCAATGTAGTAATACATGATAATACTTCTAAGTTACTTTTTCAGAAGAAGTCCTTTACTTCAAAGGAAAATGCAAATAATGTATTTGCTGAATTATTTTTGTTATATTTAACTGGAAAAATGTTCTAACAGATGTACTTCATCAACATAATATATTGTGTGAAGGAATTTGTCTTTCACCAGTTTTTCAAACTGATTTCTTGCAAAACACTTTCTATTCCTGGAATCTTATCAGTACCTTTTGTACTGAACTGACATCACACTAACTTGGTTCAATATACAAAGGTACAACATAGTTATTGTAAGTTTAAAAATTTTGCATCATACCACAGGTGTAGAGGGTTGGTTTCTTTGTTGTACCTCAGGTAATTTATCTATTCTGCTGGACTGAGCTAGGCTTCCAAATATATCTCAACTTTTATTTGGGGGATTAAGTTTGTGTATACTTTCATAGATTTATTTTTTTTTTTGTCAACAACTGAATATGCAGACCTATTTTTTTTAATAAATCATGGGATATCTGGCAGTAAGTATTGGCTGATTATTGTTATGCAGAAAACCTTTACAAAAAATAGAAAGAGTCTTTTTAAAAATCTAATTATTTTAAATTATTTTAACAGATACTTACATTATTATAGTGCATCTATACTTGAATTTTTTCAAATATATTTGAAATATGAAATTTTGAGGTTTCATATGCATCCCAATTACAGATACTCTGACCATTTATGGAAAGATTGTTAACTGAAATACCACATTAGTAAGCTTGAGAAGTCCCAATCTGAAAAAAACTTCTCCCACCTGGGAGAGGAATTTGAATGAGAGACCTCACTCTCAGAATCCCAGCCACCCCATGGAATATAAGGATATAATGAAAGATAGTGTCTTTCTGAAGTGGGGGACGCTTGTTTCTTCCCTGATGAGCATAAAAATAGTAAAGTACAGAGCTGTGATGAGATGATATGAGACTGGAACAAGTACATCCAGCCTACACTAGAGTTAGCATTGAATTCTGCTGAACAAACTGCTGTAACTCTAAAAGATCATTTGAAAATCAAAGATGCGTGCTGAAGTTTTAGTGCATTTTAGTGCAAGGACTGCTAGGTTCTACTTATCCCCAGCAATCATATGCTGCATGAACAGTGACTTCAACCCCCAAATCTATCCTTCTCTAAAGGGCATTTATGATACTGTCTTTCTATTGACTTTTTTAGATGTACTGGTTCCTGATATTGTAAGAATATATTAATCCGTAAAATTTGAAAATTGCTTTGAGAAACTTGCATGACAGGTATGGAAATCCTGTGCTTGAAAAATTGCTATACTTTTGATAAAAAATGGTGGAGATGAGCCCATGTCTTAAGAATTATCACTGCCTCTATGTCGGGATAGGGGAGAGAGTCAGAATAGTGAAAGTATGAAAATTATGGGTTAAAATAAAGCCGCACATGCAAGCAAAGCAAAACAAGGAATTCATTCACTACTGCCCATCAGCAGGTGTTCAGCCATCTCCATGTCCACTGAGTTCATTTAGTCCATGCCTTTTGGCTCCATCTGTTAGGGTTGTCACTTAGAACAGGAGAGGTGCTGTGTTGTGTGGAGTTATTGGGCACCCATACCAGCTCAGGTCAGGTCACTCCTGCACTTGCACTGCTTCTTGTAAGTTTTGTCCTCCATTGGTTTGAGTGGTTCCTGCTACAGTAATTCCTAGAACATGCAGGTCAAGTCATGGGTTACAACAGTTTATGGGTATTTCCATTACAGTCTCCGCCCCTGCTCCCTTTGGACCAGCCAATAGCGTTTAACATTGGAATTAATTTGTCCCCTTGCCCATGCTCCAGCTTGGACTTATCCAAAGACTGCAGTCCCTTATGGGTATAAGTACTCCAAGTGGAGTCTTATCTATGAGCTACAGTCTCTCCAGGGATATACCTGCTGCAGCATAGATTTATCCATCCCATGGTTGCTTCAAGGTCCACCTACTCAAGTGTGGCCTTACCCACAGCCACAAACCCTTCAGGAATAAACCAGCTCCAACATGGCCTTACTCCTGTCTGCAATCCCTACAGGGGTTTACCTGCTCTGTTGTGGGCTTATCCATGACCACATACTTTGAGGTGCTCCAGCATGACCTCATGCACAGCTACTGATGTTTGAAGCTGTACCTGCTGTAGCGTGGACTTATCCACAGCCACAGATGCTTCAAGGTGTACCTTCTCTAGCAAGGACTTGTACTTGGGCACAGTTCCTTCAGAGGTATAACTGCTGTGGCAGACACATAATCCCAGCTACAGATGCTTTGAGATGTACCTGGTCTGGCATGGGTTTATCCAGGGCCACAAATGCTTTGGGGTGTCTTGCCTCCATATGGACTAATCCATGGGACACAGTCCCTTTGACTCGAGTTCACACTGGAGTTCCAGCCTGTCCAGTACAGCAGCACAAACACAGCAGTGATACCCTGGCCACCTGCCAGCTCAGGCACATCGCCACTGCTGTTATCAAAGTGTTCGCAGGCACAGCACAGTAAGATGATAAGTAGTACAGCAAGCAGCAAAATTAAAAAGCAGTCACTAAAGAGCACTTTAATACACAGTAAGGCAAGCAAGCTCCATAGCAAGCACAGGAGCCTTCCAATTAACTAAACAGCAATAACAGCTATCAATTCTATTTAGCACATTCCAGTCAAATCTGTTGCTATCTCTAACCCTTGAAGCCCCACACTGGGTGCCGAAAGGACTGTCATCATTTAACCCCAGCAGGAAACTGATCTCCACACAGACACTTGCTCACTCCCCGCCCTGGTGGGATGGGGGAGAGAATCAGAAAAGTATGAAAATTCATGGGTTCCAATAAAGATGGTTTAATAAGTAAAGCAAAAGCCACACACACAAGCAAAGCAAACGAAGGAATTCACTACTGCCCATTGGCAGGCAGGCAGGTGTTCAGCCATCTCCAGGAAAGCCGCGGTAATGTAATGGTTACTTGGGAAGACAAATGCCATCACTGCAAATATCCCCCCTTTCCTTCTTTTTCACCCAACTTTACATGCTGAGCATGACGTCATATGGTATGGAAAATCCCTTTGGTCAGTTGGAGTCAGCTGTCCCGTCTGTGCTCCCTCCCAGCTCCTTGTGCCCCCCTCCAGCCTGCTCATTGTTGGGGCTGTGTGAGTAGCAGAAAAGGCCTTGGTGCTGTGCAAGTGCTGCTCAGCAATAACTAAAATATCCCTGTGTTAACACTTTTTCCAGCACAAATCCAAAACATAGCCCCATTGAAAAAAATTCTATCTCAGGCAAAATTAGCACACCTACTTTCAGCTTTTGAGTGATGAGAAATACCTACCCTGTAAAAACCAAACTAAAACAAACAAAATAGTTGTCGTGATTATAACAGGTGTTTAACGGTTATGTTTGGTTGTGGATATCTATTGACTATAAATACTAGGTTCTTGACACTTCATCTTATTTCTTGTTTTTACTGTTCTTTGAAATCTTGATTTGCATCTTTGTAACTGTTTCACAATTTTGCAACTTTATAGCACTGATACTATTTTTGCTAGATAAGGACATAACATCTGGTTGTAGCTGTAGGTTCCTTACTACTACTTGCACTAGCATAAAAAACCCCATTTGATCTGTGTCTGCTTCTTTTTCTATGCTTTGTTTTCCAACAGTATTTAGACTTCAATAATAGTGCAGGAAGGGTTTCTTTGTGAAGATAAAATACCTAATACAGATATTTAACACATATATTTAACATGTATTTAATGAATATAAATAGTAGTAGTAACTAAAATAATCACTGCAGCGATGCAGAGTTGTTATTCACCTACAATTTGAACTTTATGATGAACATTTAAAACCTTTTAGAAAAGAATGTAAAATACTAAAAGCTGAAGTAATTTCTAACACAACAGTGTAGCTAATTTCTTCATATAATTAGCTTGATATCTAGAATCCAGCAGACATTTGATATGATTTTATACTTATGATTTTTGTACTTTACCATGATTCTTTTTTTCTATTAAAATTACTGTTGTACTTGCCATTAATCTTCTTTTTATCATTTCTTGATATGTGGTATTGACAGCAAGAATTTGACAAAACGCTGCGACTTTTTTTTTTAAAATGAGTTCAAAGATAATATTATACTTCAAAATAGTTTCAAATTAGAGGTTTTAACAGTGACAACAGTGACCACGAAACACAGAATTTAGATGCATAGATGGCCTCTTCTTCGATTGCAAATCTTAGTGCCGAAGTGTGGGACACCATGCAGTGGGCCAACCGCCTCGCAGCCCGTTCCTTCCCCCGCCCAGCTGATCATGGTGCACGGTGCCATGGTCGACCACTGTGGGCCAGACAAGGAGCAGCCGCCCGGGCCCAGACACCGCCCGGGGACACAGCGCAGCCCAGCCGCTCAGGGATGAGTCTTCATCTCGCTCCAGGTGTGACACTGAATTCCCCCCGCCCCAGCTCAGGCTGTGCTGGGCCAGTACACAAAGAAAAAAGACACAGAAACACTGAATGTCACAGAGTGGTTTGTATAGGAAGGGAACCTCTGAAACAATCTGGTTGAACTCCTTGCTATGGTCAGAGGCATCTGTTACTAGATCAGGTTGCTCGAAGACCTTTCCAACTTGACGTTGAACACTTCCAGGAATGCGGCCTCCACAATTTTGTGGGGCAACTTGTTTCAATGTCTCACCACTGTAATCATAGACAGCTTCTTCCTCATATCCAATCCAAACCTAGCCCCTTTATGTTCAAAACCGTTGTTCCTTTTCCTGTCTCTACAGGCCTTGGTAAAAAGTTTCTTTCCATCTTTATTATAAGCCTTAAGTCATGATAGGCCACATCGTAGTCCCCCTGAACTGAACAAGCATACAGGAGTGGCTGGAGAGCAGTCCTGCAGAAAGCTGTCTGGTGGTGCTGCCTGCTGGCAAGCTCAATGAGTCAGCTGTGTGCCCTGGCAGCCAAGAGGGCAACCCGCATCCTGAGGGACATCAAACAGCATAACTAGCTGGTCAAAAGAAGTGATTATCTTGATGTATTCAGCGTTGGTGTGACCTCACCTTGAACAGCATGTGCAGTTCTGGGCTGCAACAATTAAGAAGGATGTGAAGGTCTTTCAATGCATGCAGAGGAGGGCAACAAGCTGGTGAAAGGACTAGAAGGCATATCCTATAAGGATCAGCTGAAGTCTCTGGGTTTGTCTGGTTTGGAGAAAAGGAGGCTGAGGGTTGATCTCTTTGCTCTCTACAGCTTCCTGAGGAGGGGACGTGGAGAGGTGAGGTGCTGATCTCTTCTCCCTGGGATCTGTGATAGGACACGTGGGAATGGTTCAAAGCTGTGCTAAGGGAGGTTTAGGCTGGGCATTAGAAAGCATTTCTTTACCAAGAGGGTGATCAAACACTGGAACAGGCTTCCTAGAGAGGTGGTGGATGCCCCAGGCCTGTCAGTGTTAAAGAGGAATTTGAACAATGTCCTTAATAACATGCTTTAACTTTTAGTCAGCCCTGAAGAGGTCAGGCAGTTGGACTAAGTGGTCATTGTAGGTCCTGTCCAAATGAACTGTTCTGCTCTGTCCTGTCCTATCCTATCATCTACTCTCTCCGTCTTTCTTCAGAGGAGAGATGTTTTGGTCCTCTGATCATGTTCATGGCCCTTCCCTAACATGTCTATGTCTTGTACTAGGGACCCCAGAGCTGAATGCAGTACTGCAGGCAGGGTCCCCTTGAGAGAGGAGCAGAAGGGTAAGGGTCACCTCCTTCAGCATGCTGGCCACGCTTCTTTTGATGTAGCTCAGGATACAATTTGCTTTCTGGGCTGCAAGCACACATTGCTGGCTCATATCCAATTTTTCATCTAGCAGTACCTCCAAGTACTTCTCCCCAGGGCTGTTCCATACAGGGTATTACCGGCAACTCTGAATTGCGGAGCCTGTGAAAGCTTGTATGACCTCTTTTCCTAATTCTTAAGAAGTAATCTGTTGAATGTATTTTGAAAATAGATCAATCTTTGGTTTCTTAATTTTCTTCCATAACATAAAATAAAGCAGTGCTTGTCTGGTCAGGATATTTGTACAGAATCTACTCAGTCACTCTCACTCTCTATCCCCTGTATATATGTGTTTGTATACACATACATATATGTATATTTAGGTACATATATTTGAAAGAGTGATTCACAAAAAGCTGGAAACAAGAAATCTGCAAGTTATTTTGGCAGACATCAAAAGAATTTTACTGAGCTCTTTATTCAGATATTTGTACATGCAAAATCTTGTATAACAAAAGATATTTGGATAAATGCTATGATATTAAAAAAATAGTATCTCTTTTATCCAAATTCTAACTGAAGATGTCTTACCTTTTACTGCACTGCAAGGCATTTACACTTTACTCAGTTACCTCTTTTATAAGAAAAGGACTTTTCTTAGCACCTAAAAATATTCTGGGTTGACAAAAATTAGATAAAATGCATAAAAAATTAGCTTCTAAGCAAAATGAGGGATTGTTTTTTACACATTTTTTTAGCATTTCATATAGAATATTTTGTGTGTTCATCTGTAGAGGAATGAAGCTGGGTTAATTAGCATTGGGAATATACAACTGTGGGCTGGCTTCAGCAGCGGTGGGTTGGCCGATGTAGGTAAGGTACAGGTGTGACTGGTTAAGTTAAGTGGTTGAGAGCCAATGAAGAGAGAGACACCCTGGATGAAGTGAGATGAGGAGAAGGCAGCAGAGGGACTGGCAAGAGAGTATGCTGGTATGAGATGGTAAAAGACTTTGTTGCAGCTTGATAGTTTGGAGAGTGCTGTGACAATTGGTGCCCCGTGTGAGGACTGAACTCATGACCTTCATCTGAACAACACATACCTTTAAGAGCTTATTTTAAAATGTGTCAGTTTAATGTGACCATTACAACATTTACAAGCCTGTAGTACTTTCAGTCTATAAAAGAAAATTTGAAAGCTATTTTAGCAAATCATTAATTTTTATTAAGAAATCATTAGTTCTTGAGGGTAGCTTCTCATGTATTTCCCTGATTTATCATGTTTGTATAATGTGTCATTACACAATGATGACAAAAAATGTTGATAATTGTAAGTAAATAATTTGCTGAAATTGGTATCCCTGATATCCAAGATAAAGTTCCATGCTGACATTAATCTGAACTAAGATCTTTATACAGGTCTTTATTGCTGTAAGTAGCTGAAATTGCCATCCTTACCTTTGCTACCTTTTAATGCACAGTGGGGTTTTGTATATATTAAATTCTCAGTGGTGACCACTACTGAAAATAAAATCAGTTTCATTTAACACCAGAAACTTAAGCATCTAATCTTCATAAGTATCTAGCTGACCCTTTAGGCAGCAAAATATTTTCAGCTCTCCTGTACATTTACGACTACTTCTTCTTGACCTTCAACTATACTATTACATTCCAGCAATAGGATTGCAACTGAACCAGAACTACTGCAAATTTAGGAAATCATGGAAACACATAGGTAGTTCTCTCAGAGATTCAGATTTGTTCACTTGCCTAAATATGGTTACATATGCACACACACATTCACATATGGGCATATACATGAATAAGTGTTAGTAAATCATATTCTTGAAAATATTTTAGCAAATAATTAGTATTATTAACTGGCCAGTCAAATACACAATTTACAGAAAAGTGGCCTCTGAATAAAAGGTACCAGCCCCTCTGCCATTACTCCATACATCTCTACTCCTAAATAAAGCTGAATAAAATTTATTTGGTTATTGACTTCACAAAGATAAGAAAAGTCACTTTCAGATGGACCAAATGGACTTGAGTCAGATTTTAAAACCAACATTGTTCAAAAGTCCTGAAAAGTTAAAATAGTTTTACAGAAAAAAATAGATATAAATATATAAAGTTACATTTTCCAGGCAAGATTCATAGAAAGGAGGAAGAATAAATACTAAGAATAATAATTCCAACCTTCTTTGGGAAAGTGTAGTTATTGTCTAATCCAAGTCTTCAGAAGCTACTTAATCTCATTTCTTAAATTACTGCCTCCGTTTATAAACTGTACATTATTCTTAATTTACCCCCCACTCCTTGTGGTCTCCAGTGGATCTATTCTCCCTCATATGAAACTTTTCAGAAGAATTTGAAGTAAGTGTGACCTTTCACAGGTAAGTCTCTGACCATCAAAATATAGAATCTGTTTGAGTCACTTATTATAAATGTGGGTAAAATGCTACAGACTTAAAGGGAAGGCTTTGACTTACGTCTAACAGAAAGTTTCATTTAATTAAAACCATTTTTTTTCTCAGCAAAACAGAAAATACAGTAGTTTGAAAAGCTTTAAATATACTTTAATTTACATCCTTTTACATAAAAAACCCAACAACAACCCAACCCTAGATTTTTTTTGTTATTAATATTTTTGTATGTATAAAGGGTTTATCAAGAATTTATTTATGCAATATTTGGGAACGATCACATGCTGTTTGTGCAGTACCTGGAGTAAATTTTGTGTTTCTAGGAAAAACAGAATTGCCTCTCTTTGGTTTCTGCTTTCTACTTCAGTGAACAAAAGTTCATATATGATATCAATTCAGAGAAGTGTAAGGGACCTTTCTGAGAAAAGTCTTTGTTCATTGTCTGGGTGTCAGGTTGCATTATGCTAAACCTGTCTGTAATACGGGGCATGCCCAAAGCCTCCCAGTGAGGGGCATGACCATAATTCTTTATACACCTGTCTGCAATGAGAAGTGTGCCCAAAGCTTCCCAAGGAGGGGTGGGCTCAAAGCCTCCCACATCTTAAATCCTGATCTGTGAAGAAAAGACCTGGTTAGATGATCATGGAGGAAGTAAACAGTTCAGCAGAGAGTAAACTGGCTGCAAAGGTGCTCTGCTGCACATAGGCATATTCCAGGGCAGAACTTGGGTGGATAAGCAATTGTATGTTACCAGCATTTACGTATGAATAAAGGATTTCACAAGAGGTCTGTGCCTTCATATGCTACAGAGAAGGACCTCCAAAAGCTAATGTCTTAAAAAACTGATATAAATGTGCAGGTAAATGAGGGACATACAGGATCAGTTTTAAGCATCAGGCCAATTTATTAACAATTATCAAGAATAGCACATTCTCATTCATTCTGTCACTCTGGACATTTAATTAGTTCCTGTGTACGGGAACATACTTCCACTACATAATCAATAAATTACAGTATATCATCTTTAGTTATATTTCCTCAGGGGTCAATTAATGTTTTAGTATTACATTCTCTACCATTGAGAGTCTACAAATTCAATTCTTCTCTCTCCTTCAAAGCAAAAAGTCTTGGGTTTGTGTTTTTCTGAAATGGGTTATTTAACCCTTTTCTGCTCCATGAATTGAACAAAATGGATTAATATTTTCATTCATTCACTATCCTTTGTTTTTAAACTGTGATTCCACAGTACTTCAAAGAATGATTGTTGAACTTGAGTGAGATTGGTGAACTCAATGCCCACTCCTAAATCAGTAGTTATTTAAAAAGACGGGGAAAAAATATCTTTCCAAATATCAGAGTAAGAGGTCTGCCAGACCACTGAATCCTGAGAAAATCTAAGCATAAGTTGGCTGCACTGTGAAGATTATAAGGTAGCAAAGTAACATACAATCATTAGTCAAGGTAGGCTTTATGTCACCCATAGTTAAGTAAATATAAATGCAAAAGTATATAATTGCTTTGTTCTATGCTTCTAAGGAATGAAGTGATATCTCCAGTAATTAGTTATTACCAGCAGTATAATGTATCTGATCTCTTCATAGTAATGTAGAGAAGTTTTGCTAACTTCATTTTACAGGCAATGCAAAGAAACCAAAGGTAATTCTATTTCACATATATCAGAGATTCTGTGTTTAAGTATTAGTAAAATAAAATTCTGAGACAATAAAACATCTTGCTGCAAGTCTACACTAGTCAACATTTATGGGTTTGGTTTGGTTTGGTTTGATTTTAGCATATTCCTGCAGTTCAGATATTCCTAGTGTGTAAGAGTATGGTTATATGTGTGTTTGTCTCTCTATGTAAATATCTTTGGGTGATTTTCTATAAAGATACCTCTTCAGATTTTCACTGATACCTTGGACAATTACAGTGAAATAAGACTATCATAGTATCATAGTGCAGTTCGTCTTGGAAGGCACCTTTAAAGGTCATCTAGTTCAACCCCCCTTCAATGACCAGGAGCACCTTCAACTAGATCAGGTTGCTCAGAGCCACATCCAAGCTGGCCTTGATTCTTTCTAGGGATGAGGCATCTAACACCTCTCTGGGCAACCCGTTCCAGTGTTTCACCACTGTCATTAAAAAAAAAAAAAAAAAAAAAAAAAAAAAATTCTTCCTTATATCTAGTCTAAATCTACCTTTCTTTAGTTTAAAACCATTACCTCTTGTCCTATCACAACAGGACCTGCTAAAATGTTTGTCCCTATCTTTCTTATAAGCTCCTGTTAAGTATTGAAAGTGGGGTCAATAAGGCCTCCCCAAAGCCTTCTCTTCTCAAAGCTAAGTAACCCCATCTCACTCAGCCTTTCTTCAGAGGAGAGGTGTCCCATCCCTCTGGTCATCTTTGTAGCGGAGTAGTGGAGCCCTTTTGCATCATATTCCATTGAATATTGGAAAATTGCTTAAAAGATTTCTTACTTACATCATCTCATAGTAACATTGCCCCTACGAACCTGGTCCATTACTCCTCATACTGGCAATCAACAAGTCCCAGATGAAGGTGCAAGCGGAAAACACATGACATAATAAAAAATACTGCATCTCAGGGGACTCTGTCCAAGGTCCTGAAATCTAGGAGTTCCTACTTTTTCTGGTTTTCACCTTCCTGTGGATGTTTACATTATAAAATTCCTAGTGCTGAGAAGTAGACTTCTCCAATTTATCTGAATTTCTGCGAGCAAATTCAGGAGAAAAAAAAAAATCATATTTCTAAACATAGACAAGTAATAGCAAGCAATTACAATTTAATCATAATATTTATATGCTTCCTTGCTATCTGCTTTATTTGAAGTTAGATGACTTCTTTCCTCAATTTCAGTTCCATATAAGCAATTAGTCGACCTTTTAAAATCCAATTATCTTAAATGATAAACCAGCTTATTATTGTGTTTCGATTTTATACATTGATAATTGTTGTAATAAAAATTGTATGCAATACTTGGATGATGCAAAGAAACATGAACTAAATGTTGCAGAATGAAGCAAGTATTTCTTATTTTCAGTCAAGCAGAAATTGGTTTCAAATTTTACCTGGGTGTATTGGCAACACAAAGGTAAACAGAAGTTTTCTGATAGAATCATATTACTGAAACATGGAACAAATACTGAAAGGCAGAATAGTTTCTGCTGTGAGGAAAAATTTACAGATTTTCTATTTTTCTTGTCTGTCGTCTTTCCTTCTCATTAAAAAAAAAAAGAAAAAAAAAGAAAAAACAAGTAAAAGTGTAGAGGCAGATAATTGAATAATGGGTGGCTAGATACCTGCTTCCCTTCAGATAAATGGACAGCTGGTGAAAATAATGAAAATGATTCTATCAGAATGAAATATAGAATAAATGATATCACAACCACTGAAACAACCCATACAATAGTTTTTAGTTAACTATGTGCAGTGATTGATTCTAGTATACTGCACCAAACAGTTTGGAACTCTGAAAGAACTTTGAAGGTTGTACCTCTATGTGAAGAGAATAATTTACAGGCATACATTTGGCAGCCTTTGGAATTTAAAGAAGTTAGCAACATGGCTGTAAGTACTTGGATGGAACATTGTGAATACAGTAGATAAAGCTAAAGTATATAATTATATCCCAGTAATAAAAAGCAAAATAACTATAGCAATCCAACCAACTCCTGATATATTCTGTTAAAAAATCTAATTTGTGGGAACCAGGTACTTGTATGAAGCACACATTAAATCTCACACAATATCACTGTATGTCTTGTTCTATCACACTGATGTTTCGTGTTGAAACTGATTTAATTGAAAATTATCTATTTGCTTCAACGAATTTTTGCATCGTATCTTACTGATACATTTCACTGTTTGAAAGTATATTAAATGATATAATAATGAAACTATAAAATAATATAGCTATGACAAGAAAAATGGTGGTAAGTGGATTGACAGAAGATGTATTTATATCATACTGTTCTCATCTTACATCATGCTATCAACTCAACCCCATGAAAATAAAACATGCACAATACTGACAAATTTGACATACATTCAGTGTTACTTTAAAAAGTTAGTAGTTACAATTATGTATTACCTGGGTGGTATTTATAAATTTTGAAAATTACTTCTTGACAAGTTAAGCACCACTTTCATTTTACAATGAGTTACATTACTTTGTGTGACAACTTAAAAGTTTTCAAGACTTAAGGTCTGACATAACAGTTTTACATGTTGCTAACTTCGCTTTTGTAAGTAAAGTCTTCTTACTTTACTCTTCAACATGGCAGGAAATAAAGAATTCCATGTTCCCCCTAAAGAAAAGTAAGTATTTCAGATATTAAAGTTCCCAAAAAGCAACATCTTCTTAGCTACAGCTTTTAGCAAAATATATGTTAAAATAATGTTATGAAAACTATATACATGTAATTAATTCTCAGCAGTTTTTTTTAAAACCTGAAATAATTATGAAGAAGACAATCTTACATTATTAAGGGGGACAAGGGGAGTGGTTTAACAAGGCTAATCTGATAGGTTTCTAGAGATGGAGTGCCCAGGCATCTTTTATGAAACAATATCAAAAAAACCACAAACGAAAAGAAAATTAATTTATTGCAATGGAAAAAAGCCTAATTTTGTAAAAGGAACATAAACAACTATTGTATTGCAGTGGCAAAACTGTATGTGAAGCCTTGTAAATTTCTTTCTGTATGCTTCTTATGAAACCAAGGACTTTCTCCATAATCCACTGCTCAACATAGAGAACAAGAAAGAGTTAAATATTATTTTTGTTGTGGTGGTTTAACTTCAATATATAGTGTCATACATTTTTTTTCTGAATGCATAGAATCTGAAATAACCCAGGGAGGTCCTTCAAGGATTTCAGTGCCAAATACTAACTACTTAATTATGGCACATGCACAAATGTTGTTGTTGTTGTTATTACTGTTATTACTACTTCAAGGTTAAAATTTAACAAAAGCAACACCAGATTTTTTTCCTAGAATAACATAATGCATCAAGGGCCCATCAGTTTTGAAGTACATGCTCTAGTGCCCAAAAAAATTATGTTCCCACCCTCCAAACTATTCAATATATATATGTATTTAAATATAAACAAAGCAACATTACTCTTACTCTTATTCTCATAGTTAACTGAATATATTTCAGTTAAAAGGGTCTTCTTGATATAACTTATGATGTAAATTCATCCTGAAGAATTCAAGTCTGACAAAGCAGTTGTTCTATAACTTAAACTATAGGACTGTGATTTAATGCTTGTTATGCTACTACAGCTGTAATAAAATAGAGCATATCTAGGAGAGAAAAATAAGCAAAAAGCAGAATATATATCTTTGGACCTTGCTGAAAAGATAATATTAATCTGTATAATTATATCTCCAGCTATAACTACAATACTCTGATAAATATGACAGGTATTCTTGTGCCATCCTTTTAGACATCTGCTTGGTATGGCCCTTGGGATCTCTCTTGTTGATGTCTGCAGTCTGAGAAGCAATCGCTGCACCTTGTAGAACCTGGTCACATCACATTACACACACTGCAGCAGCTTTTCTGTCTTGTAGTCTACAAAACAATAATAATGTACCATAATTTGTACCTTAAAATATCTTTGATAAAAAAAAAAAAAGAAAACAAAATAAATAAAAAAAAAGAAAAAAAGTCACAAAACAAACCAAGAAAAAGGTATATTTCACAAACAGGTTGTAGCATTAGTCCTGTAAAAGGACTAAATAAAAGTGGAGATAGCAGAAGAAAACATGTTTGAAGGCTAATGTCTACCAGTTTGGGAGTGCACAGAGGCAGTTTTCAGCATCTGCCAGGGGTCACAGCACAGTAGCAAAGTCATATTGCTTTTGATTCTTCCATTCCCTTTACTAATGCTGAAGAAAATGCAGTGAGAAATTTTGTTTGCTTATCAGGCTGGCCACTCTTAGACTACAACAGTGAGATGTGAGAGACCCTGAGTGAAAACAGACGGAAACATTCACCACCAAAGCACATAAAAGATGTGTTACTGATTTTTGAATTTTGAAATGCTCTGTTATTACTGGTAGGGGTCCTTTTAGACTATTACATGCTATCTTTGAGAGTATCCAAATAGAAACAGGGCCTGAATTAGCATATAGGTGATATTGTGCCAAAAACATTGTCAGAGATTTTTTTTTTGACAGATAATTTCTATTTATTTTCCCTATACAAACCCTGGCGGAACCAAATATGGTAGAATTGTAGAATTATAGAACAGCTCAGGTTGGAAAGGACCTTGAAAGAGCTCTAGTCCGACCTTTTGTGGAAAAGGGAGCCTAGATAAGATCATCTAGCACCCTGTCTAGTCACTTGTTATAAACCTCTGGTGATGGACACACTACCACTGGAGAGGTTGTGCCAGTGACTGTTCTTGCTGTAAAAAATGTATTTCCTGTATGAGGATGAAACGTTTTATGGTGCAGCTTGTGCCCATTGCCCCCAAATAGTTGGTTTGTTGTGTTTTTTTTTTTTTTTTTCTCCCCTCAGATACAGTACTTTAATGGAAGAGCAGAGGGGTTTTTTGCTGTAGCCAAGTTTAAGTTTAGATTTGGCTCTTTCATTTCAGATCATGTCTTTAAACAAAATTCTGACCAGAGTAGAACTGAGTATTCATGTAGGCTTCTGCCATGCAGGTCTCATTTACACTTCTAACAGATACACCACTTAGTTAAAATCACAAGTTAAACAATGGTAAAATATGTTTTTTTCTTAAATATATTTGAGGAAGTAATAGCTAAACAATGAATTATTCAAAGGGAATTCAAATATCTGGGCAAATATTTAAACCTAGTTGCTAATGACTACTGGAAAGGGAGCTTTGTTCGTTGTTTTTCCATTTATTCCATGATTTCCATTATTGAATTTTTAGTAATTTATGTGCGGAATATATTCCATTATGTTTTTAAGTTGTAAGTAATGAATTTCCTACAGTATTCACTACATCTATCTGTTGTATTATGAATACAGTTTTATAAATAACATCTTAAAACTATGTCAATCTGAAATAATTACATGATTGTAATGTTTAAGGATCTTGCTACTTGAATCCTGATTTTCTATTAACGTTTCAAGTAACAGTTTGTGCTTATAACTTGTTTGAAAGTGGTTTAGTAGTTCTTTAGCCCTACAGATGAGATGTAATGCATGTTTCAATGTGCAGTATGTTTGTCTGTCTCATCATACAAACAATTCTTTTATTTATAAAAATTATATTTGAGCTATCATCAAAACCAGTATATGTTCTAATGGAAATAAAAGACATCAGTGAACTGGCTTACTATAAAATATTTAATAACATTTTAACATTTTAATCATTTTTTTTTGTCGAAGGATAGTAGCGCTGACATTTCGTAAAGCTTTGATAATCATGAACCATTACTTTGAGTATGCAATGCATGCATTAAGTTCCATTAGCATAATAGTTAGAGGGGTAACCTTGTCTGTATGGCACAGCACTAAACACCAGGAAATATCACCAATTTTGTCATAGCCTTTCTGTGTGTTTTTACACAGATCACTTTTGTAGCTTTTCATTCTGCAGGACTTTCATTTCTGGTTGTTTTGAATCCCTGAGATGATGTTACAGAAAAGTAAAATACAGATCCAGATATGAGAGAACTTTAAACTGTCTGCAGCATGGATTCCTTCAGCAGCATTACATTTCTTTTTTAAAATCCTGCTTCATTTCCTTTTAAGTTAAATTGTGTTTAGATATATACATATTTATAAAGACACTAGTGTTTACTATAAACAAGTATTTTTTTGAACAAACTGACAATACAGTTTCTAATTTAATTTGGCTTCACTGAAGGTAGGTTTCAACTTTCTTTCTAGCACCTAGGTAAAGATTGTCTATATTACTTTGTTTCATCAGCCCCACAACCAACAGTCTCTTCAGACCGGGTCCAACCTTGCCAGCCATGGTAGACTGTCCGCTGACAACAGGAGACATTCAACATGAGTGGTGTCATCTCGTACCTATATTGCCTCTTTGTGATCTGTATAACGTACAGTTCTAGATTACCAAACCTGTCACTCTAAGCCATTGAATCTGGTTCCTCAACAAGGATCCTGTCATAGAGGTGTGAGGAGAAAGGACTTTTCTCTGCTCTTCCACTGTGAGCTCCTGTTCCTTCATCCTCACTTCCATTTTCCTCATGCTAAATGCATAAATATACGATCTGACAATCTGTCTGAGGTTCTTCAGTTCAAACTAGGAGGCACCACATAGTTCTGCCTGCAAAACTCCTCATCCCACATTGCATCTAATATGGCACTCTGTTTTCTGCACAGGCTAGAAAAGCCTTCCTTCCTTCAGGCCTCTGCTCTTGGGGCAAAACTGGGGGTGGGGCACAAGGTATCAAATGATGAATAGACTGAAAGTGTTCATTTATGCCCATTAAATTAAAACGTTTCAGATTAACATTAACATTATATGTTAATGGTTTGGAGAGAGCACTTTTCAGCAGCACCTAAGAGATTTTCTGAATGGTCTTGTATCCATCATCAGTTATGCTAAGAAACCTAGGAAAGCTTAAACAATGGATTGTACATAGTCTTGTTTTGAGAGTCCAGTTTCACAGGAAAGCTAACAAAGAGCTAACTACAGGAAAATTAATCACAGGAAAGCTAATTATGTGAAAGGTAAAGAAGAGATCAAGATCTTTTCCTTGGCCACCTATGAACTTCCCCAGTAACCAAGAAGCCATTAACTGAACAATAATAATTGATAGTCCACTCATAAAACTAAAAAGTACATCTAATCTAAACATTTAGAAAGTCAGTTTGATCATCAGAGGTTCTGATGATGTACAGTGCTTTTATTTACATTAGAACTTTGAAGATCTTGTATCATTGTTACCTTATTTAAAGCCTGAATTTGTTTAGCTTCAGCTTCCTGCCAGCCAATAAGCCTCATTACATTTTCTCTGCCTGATTAGATAACCTTTTCCTATTAACATCCTTTAAGTGCTTGAAAGCTGTGATCGAACCACCTGCAAACTTTTTTAACAAGAATGTCCAGTTTTAAACATCAGGGAAAAAAAATAAGTGTCAATAATTCCTATGACTGTTCCTTCTCATCTTTAATGTTTCACAGCTGTTTAGAATTGGAGATGTTAGAAACAAAACAAGTGATCCCATTTTGATCATATACAGTAGTAATGAATTTTTCCTCCTGTGAAGTTACATTCTCATTCATAAATCTGAGAATAGGACCAACTACTATGATAATAATATCACACAGGAAATTTGTGTTCAGCTGATTTTCCTAATGACCACAAGTCCTCTGCAAGTCACTTTGTCAGAGATAAGGTTGTTGTACAGAAAATATAGCTCGTAATTCATTAATTTTACATGTGACTGTATTGGGACAAACTTTTTCCCCCTGAAAACAGTTTACTACATAACTCAGAGCACTGTGTTATTAATTTGGCCATATTACTGGGTGCATGTATCACCTCCAAATATAGTATGTCGACTCTTTTCTTTCATGTCATTGTTAAAAATAATTAATGAATGGTGAAAAACCAACATATTAAGACCTTTTAAAATGTCATGCTTTTAGATATGCTCTATGTTTACATTAAGACAAAAGTTATTTAGTCATTTTAATTCACATAGGCAGTGTTATTTTAAGTTCCATTTTGTTTTTTACTGATATGTGATGGGCACCATATCAAGTACCTTGTGATAGTGGAAGTGAATTACATGTTCCTTATTATTATTATGAAAGAAATATTCAATTTTATCAAAAATCTTACCAAATTAGTTTTAAAGGATTTTTTTTCATAAACTATGCTCACTGAAATAATTTTCACTAATGTCTTTTAATTTTTTATTCATCTTTTCATTTGTAAGCTGTTCCTTATTTTGTACAAGATCTAGCAATCCGATAATTAACTGAATTGTCTCTGTAAGCATTTTCAAATATTGCAACATTAGCAGTCTTCCAACTGTGTAGAACTCTTCTACTGTCCTATGACTTATTGAAAACCAATAACAAGGATTCAACTGATTCTTTTGAAGCTCTGAAATGTGAATTATTTTACCATTAAGAATGTAATGAGACAAAATAGCACATCGGATAATGGCAGATCATAGAGGAGGGTTTAAGGGGGATGTTTGTTGGGAAGTTTGTTGTTGGCATTTTTTTGGTTGGTTGGTTCTTTTTGAATTTTTTTCTATAAAGGAAACGAGTAGGTTCATGTCTTTGTCAGGAACTGAAAAGATTACAATCTGACACAAATTATGTGTCAAAAAAACAAACCCAAACCAAACGGTAAAAAAATATAGCAATTGATGCAGATTTTTAGATTGATTTACTTGCCTCATAATCAGTAGGTGTTCTGCTGCTGACTTCCATCAAATAGGAGTCTATTCCTTTATATAGTAAGATTTTGACATGTGAGACAATTCATTTCTCTAGAAATATTGGGGGGTGGGAGTGGGAGGGGGGAGCACGTGTAGCACTTTCATGTATTCTTTGTTCTCCAACTTCTGAAACAATTTATGTTGGGACCTGTAAAAGGCCTGGGAAGAAGCTATACACATTTCATACTGGAACTGTGAATCCTACTTATCAGAGACATATTTGTGTTTGCATTGGTTTGGTTGTGTTTTGGTTTTTCAAGAATACAGAACAGAGATATAACTCTTTGTGCTGCAGAGATATTTCCTTCTCATATATTTACTTTGCAAAATTATTTTAATAATTCAGTCAGTTATACATTTCTTCAAAGTAATATAGATTGTTATAATACTGAAAAATTATCAGTAAACTTATTCTTATACCATTACAACTCAATGAAAAATTTATTCTTGATGCCTCAGTTTTCAGGTTGATTTCAAACTGCTTAATAATGAGAAGAGAGAATTTAAATTATAATGATAAGTTCTATGGACAAAATTTAATAAGTGTTTCATAAGACCACTAATAATAATTATACCCAACCAGCTATCTATAGCTGGTGCTCAGTTTAGTCATTATTTGTCTAATCTAACATAACTGCTTTGAAAAGAATCAGTCAGTAACTGTTGTTAAAAGGAGTTTTTTAAATGTACAAATATGTTTAATAAGCTTCATACAGAAGGGATTATTTTCTGAGATTTTTACTAAACACACACAGAAAACCAAGATATTTTATCTTAAGATAAACGGCTATTTAGCCACAACTTTTTTTTAAAAAAAATCTCTATCATTTCCTTGAAAACAGAAAAGGGTATGAAAGGACAAAACCCCCTAAACTATTTTTGCATTTAGTGTCTATTTCCTTGCAGTGTCATGAAAAAAAAAACCCAAACAAACCTATATTTTGAGATTGAGGTGAGTGGAAACTGTATAATGGAATTGACGGTCACAACAGATGATTAAGTAGTTTTATTGCCAGTGGGAAGAGAGCTGTGTAGTGTCAAAATGAAACAGCACTAAAACTGAAAACAAAAGCAATAATAACATGACTCTACGATCACGTTCCTGTGCTACATTTCAATTCGGTTAAGTTAAGCAGTGCTTGGATAGTCCTCATTCCAAACCTAAAAATCACTAAGGCTAGTCTGACAAGCCTAGAAAGAAATCAATTCATAAGGAAATGATAGTTTATCTAAAAAAATAAAATTGTATAAAAAGTGTATAATTGCATTATATTAATTCAAAGCTACATTTGTCACTAGAAAAAGTCTTTGCAAATTCAACTAAACTATAATCTCGTTAAGTTCAAGATAAATGTATATAATTATTTTCTCACTTTGAAATAATGCTTTAGTTACAAAATCCAAGTATGACCAATTTGGAAAGTTTTGCTTTAAGCAAAGTTAATTCCTATTGGTTTCTAAGTAATTTCCTTAAAATAGTCATCCAAAACTAATTTAGAAAAAATGAAGACTCAACCAGGCCATTGAACAGACTATTAATATCTCAGGATATTTGGCATCTGTCCAGAGCCAGGTTCCAAAACTTAGCAAATATGTGTATATGTTTTCAGAGCTAATTGTTGGCCAACCACTTAACTATGGTTACATGTAAATCTTATTAAGGTAAATGCAATTTAAACACATACTTATCTATATTGTATATAATAGATTTTAATATTAATAATAAAGAAAGTCTAGGTGCTTAAATTATTCCAAGTGAAACTTTAACTTCCTAATATAATCATAATCACTGAGCAAAATTATTTTGCTTCTCTTGAATAACTTTTCTTGGTTGTATCTCATCTAGTTTAGAAGTTGTGATTCATGATAACAATTCTGAAATGGTGTGACCCCCTTGATTTTACTATGGAATAGAATTGGCCCTGAGCAATCTCAGTTGTTCCTAGGGTACAAGCAGATTTAAATAACTAGTTTTTGAACTAGAGCTTTGAAGAGAAAGAAGATATTTGTTGGGGAGCAGAAATCAACAGAAACAAGAGTATTTCCAAGCCGACAGCCCCATGAAAGGTGCAAGGCACGGAAAAGCCTCAGGTTTTTCCCCTCACAGCCTGACAAAGTTTCTCTATTCACACTGTTTCCCCAGTGCAGTGTTCCATTTTAGCTGCAGACCTACACGGAGTATGGGCTCTGAGCACAGGAAAGGAGGCTGCATCAGTGATGGGGCTGAGCCAGGCACTTTTTAATGCTCTTGGCACAACATGCAGCACTTAAGTGGGGGTGAAAAGTGGTGGAGACAGCTTCCATTAGAAGTTGGTCCAGGGACCTTACTCTGTTTCTATAGAAAAATTTTCAACCTCTCATCTATTTGTGGATTAACAAGGGAATTAGATTTGAAGCTTGGAATTTTCTTTTTGCTTAGCTCGCTCCTGTGTTATGTTCCCCCAGTGTCTAGGATTTGAGAGATTATATAACTTTGCCTTCAACAATATTTTTGAAATATTTATGGATCTCATTTGTGGGATTATATCTTTGCCTCTAGTAAAGCAATTTGTTTAATTTTAGAAGAAGGCAGGAAGATCAGAAAAAATGCAGGCAAATGAAACTGTGAATAATAATAAAATGTATTTAATTAGGTAACAAGTTGGGAATAGCATACTGTAAACTCTCTTAAGTAAAAAATGACAAGAAAAACTCACAGAGATTTCAACCTAATTTTGGTCTAACATCATGTAATAGCTCTTACTCTTATGCCTATGCATCTTGCTCTCTTTTTAATTATTTTGATATAGCACTGAAGAATCTTATAATTGTTAAAGTGCCAGTTGATATTTTCACACACACACAGAATTAATAATAATTTAAAAAAAAAAAAAAGAGGGAAGGGGAGAAGAGGAGAGGAGGGGATGGGATGGGAGGCTGAATAACTTGATCTAATCATGCCCAAGAAAAAATACAGTGAGTTTTAAAATAATTTTGGTTAGAGGAGATATCTGGAGGTCATCTGTTTCTACTTCTGCTAAAACCAGTGCCAGATTTTTGAAGAATGGGAATCCTGGTCAACTGTACATCAAAGATGAATACTGTCAACTAATGATATGAAACAGGGATTATTCTCTTGATCCAGTTGCTTTTGCAAATGCTAATTAACTGGCCATGGTCTGTTAGTGGAATCTCCAGTAAAGTTATGATGTTCACTTCCATATTTAAATACTCACTCCTACTTACACCTGAAGTTTGTGTTATACTCAAACAGAAGTGTTTTTTTGTTTTGTTTTTTGTTGTTTGTTTGGGGTTTTTTCTGAGCTAAATCTGTTTTAGAAAGAAAATGAAAAGCTTCAGTCCATTTTAGAATTATACATATGACAATTTTTAGATACTTAAAGAGAAATAACTTCAAAAAAATTGACAACAGATGCAGTCATTTGAAAGCAGAACTGAAAAAATGCTTCAATGATTTTCAAGAACAAGCAGTAGAGAAAATTCCTGTCTAAAAGCTCTATACAATCAAACGATAAAGCTTGCAACACTGCATGAGCAGGAAGACTCTATCATCTTGTTAAGTGCTAGATGTGTAACTATTTTTAAAGATAAATCTGCCAGAATCTGTGTGGAATCATTTGGAGCAGGCTTCCCATCAAAGTGCAAGGTTTCAGACTAGCCCGGACATGCAACTTAAAACAGTATATTCCTTAAATTATTGTTGAAATAGCTGTAAAACCCCAGAGTGTGCAAGGTCCAAGCTGAGTTGAATTAGCTGTGCAAAAGATAGAAACTGTAAAGATTAAAACAGCTCGACAGTTGTTTTTTTTTTTTTAATACAATGAATGCTAAACAAATAGAAGTTTGCAGAAATTATTGAAAGAAATGACTATTGAAAACAGGTGTAGTCTTCTGGTAGTTAAAGTGTTTAAAAAGTATAAACAAAGTAAAAACAATTTAAAAAGAAAAAAAAAAGTGCTCAATGCATAGAATTTCCTTTACTGAACATTAAACATTTTTTTTTTCTGGTATGATATAAATTGGTGCCATTTTGAAGCAATTTCATATCAATTAAAATGGAATCAGAAAGTAAACTACAAAACAGAACGTGCTGCTTTATTTGCAATAGCAGTTGTGATCTCATTTTAGTTGACACAACAAGATAGTACAGCAAGATTGAGGTGTCAAACATTACATTTTGGGTTCTCATCTATTATACAGGGAAGATAAAGCACAGTATTACTGTGAAATACTGTATTACACATTTTAAAATGTTAATCAGTGTTAAGTTTTGAAGAAAGGGCAGGGAAAGGAAATTGTCACATTTCAGGTCTAACAGTCGTGTTAATGGCAGAGTGAAATAAAACTGGATTTGATACAGAATGAAGATTTGCATGTCAGGATTAACATGTTGTCATTTCAATGTCAGGTTCATGTGGCATTTTTCAGGATCACTTAAAGTAATTGTTTATTAAGGACGTTTTTGTGGATGTGTGGCTGAATAAATATGAATAAAATTTAAATTAAAATTCATCATTGGCATGTTGCATTTCTCATCTTAGTTGTATATAAAAACAGTGAAGGTAAACAGAGGTCACATACTTTTTTCTATATTATTTGAGACTTTTTTAATTAATGCCATTCTTTGTCACATTATCATTTCTTCACAAAACTCAGTTTCAAATAACAACCCATATATTCTTAATCTTTCACATATATATTGAGAATATCACATGCGATCTTTGAACAAAATGAGAAGACCTGAATGACAACATCTGATTAACACCTATACATTTGTCTTGCAAAACACCATTAACTATGTGAAACTTGTTCAAAGTCCTGTGTAATTTCAAAAGTTATTCTAAACCTTTTCCTATTCTGGGAAAATATCAACAGTTATATCGTGCCAAATTGGTCGGTTTTCTCTGCACATTCAGATTGTGTCAATCAATAAAACAAACATCACAGAAGAAGAATAAATGTGTTAAATATTTTACATAGACTATTTAGTCCATATAAACTCCAGATATGTATCTGATATCCATGAACAGCTTTTGGTTTAGCTTCCATTAAATATGTACGTAATTTAAAAACTCTTTAGTATAGTAAAATTTAGAGTTGTCCAGAATATTTTCCTTTATGAGAAATAAAAATGAAATCATAGAATCGCAGAATTATAGACTGATGTGCATTGTAAAAGACATTTAAATATCATCCAGTCCACACACCCCTGCCATGGGCAGGGACATCTTTCACCAGAACAGATAGCTGAAAGCCCCATCCAAACTCAAAAATGCTTCCAATGATGGGGCACCCACAACTTTTGTGGGCAACCTGTTCCAGTGTCTCACCATGCTCAACTGTATTATAGAAAGAAAAATCCACATAATTTTCAGCACAGATCTACATGTCAGAGAATGGTTAAGCAATCAATCCAAGCTAGTATACCTGACTATTTCTCTGTCAGACTACAGATTTAATGTCTGCAACAAACTCAGTGAGATCTAGGCAATGCACTCTTCATAAAGACAAGATGATGCCAGGCGTTGTATCAGTTGTGTCTTCCTTCTGTGGGATGATAGTTCAGGACTCAGTGGGACCCAGGAGCTGGAGCTTCTTTTGCAACTCAGGAATACTTCTAAACTTGACTGAGTGCTGTATTTAAAACTGGAGCCATAGCTTGCTCTATCCCACCTTCATCTTGCCCCGTGTCTTGGATACAAAGTGAAACTGTTTGAAGGCAGAACAGTTATTTGGTGATTTCCCCCCTTCCATAGGCTGTGGTGAAAAATCAATAGAAAACGTAAAAGTGAAGAGAGCAAGCCACAAATCCGTCTCTCAGGTCCATTTGCTTCTGACAGCAAGATACTGGGTGTGCAACAAAACCCTATGCACTACAGACAAGACTTGCCTTTGTGATCCCCTCTTAAATAAGAGAACAATGTACATCTAGAGCAAACTTGTGGTATACTAAACAAGGCAGACAGACTTCGCATGTTGGGAATGGACGTACAGCTTCCTAAACTGACTATCCACATTTTGAATGAAACACCTCTATTTCTGAAGAAAATTAACTACATCCTGGAGGTTCACGATAGTTCTGTGTACAGTTCAGAAAGCAGTCAGGGACAAAGTGTCTTTTTCCTATTTTATTTTTATTCTAGGAAGAAAACCAATTCCATTAAATGTGATTTTGCCAACACATTCTTATGCAGATCACTTACACTGCATATGCAAAAGATTCATTTGTTCTAGTGTCGTTAGGGTTTTTTTCCCATTTTTTTTTCTCCATTATGAATGATTTTAATTCATCTTTGCATATTTCTGGAAACCACTCGTGTCATCCACAAAAGGGAATTCATTTTAATTAAACCTACTTTGGCATTCACTTTGATGTACTTTTGTAAACATGTCTGTATTGCTTTGTTTCATTTTTTCCTACTTTCATCTGCAGGCTTCTTAAATGTGGGGAGGGGGTGGGGAGCAGGGAAGAAAAAAGTAGTATTTCTTGGAAAAAGCAATGAAACAGTGTTTTACCTAACTTGGTCAGCTTGATTAGATAAACCATCTTTCTGTTCTCATGAAACAGAAGACTAACAATCTTCTGCTATTTAATTTCTTTTTTTGCACAAGAAAAATGTACAAAGTTTTAACAGGGCTTACATTTCAACTTTGTGCTTGATGTCATTGATGTTTACCTTGCAAGTGCATGGATAGTTTTTAACTTAGGATACTCTTATGTATAAGGCTTGTTAAATGACAATTGACTCTCACAACCAACAACTGACATTAGACGGTAATTTTCTGGCAGTGAAATTAAAAATGAATGACCATGGACTCTCAGACCACCTAACACATGTTAGAACTAAAATCTTTTTTGGTATCTTTTGGTGTCTTAGAGCTCCTCAGCCCAGATTAAGAAATCACTTTGAGGGCTGAGCATTTCTCAGAATCAGTCTCTACGATCTGATTTAATAAGAACCATTCTGTTGTGAAGCTTAATAAAAGCTGTTAAGATAGGTATTTTAAGAAGAAAAAAATTACATATGAAGCTATCATGACACTCAAAGCTGTGTAATAAAGTTTATTTATGTAGGAAAAATAAAACAAAGATGAGGCTAAGACAGGAGACATTCTAAATCTTTTCATACAATGTATATAGCACTCTGAAAATAGATTTTTAGTTTAGTTTTACTCACTGGTTTGCTTTTAAATCTTAAATTGATTCAGTTTGGAAATGAGAGAATATTGATTATTTACAATTAATAAGTATGAATATGCTTTCTGAATGCATAAAACATTTTTAAATTATACAACTAAAAATGTTTTAAGATAAGTAGTCTTTGGGTTTGTTATATTGACAACTTGATATTCAAAAAGTCTAAAGCAAAGTTATTAGCTTATTCCTGCCTCTAAATTTACTTAAATAACATACAGAGTACTCTTAATGGCTGTATCTTATATTCATTTTAAACAAAGCTCAAAGTCCATGAACATTTAAGTACAAAAATATTATTTTTTTTAAACTTAATTCAAAGGTTCGCACTTTTTATAGGAAGGTACCCAAAATAATAATCTTCAAATGCAGTACTGGAAATGCAGAAAACATGACTGAGTTATTTAATGGAAACTATATCTTATTTACTGCATTTAGATATGTATGTATTTTTTAAGATAGTGTCATAAATACTACTGAAATAAGGATATGATTCTTAATCTACATTAATTTGCAAAGTTTTGTCTTCTGCATACACAGCTGAGCTATGATGACTTGAAATTAGTTTCATGAAATAAAGAAGGGAGTAGGGAGAGAGAAAGACTGGAAAGAAGTGGCTTGCCTTATATATCAGATTTTTTCTGAACATAGGAAGTAATATTTCTTTTATATAACATAGTTCTTTCCAGAAATGATACCAATCCTGATCTATGCAGTCAATGGAACTCTTTATGATACACGAAAACATGTCATTCCAGAGGCTTATAACTTCCATTATTAAACTGTATGTTAAGAGTGTAATAGCACATTTGCATTACAACTTCAATAGTCTGAGTTATGTTATATTTTAATCCAAGTTTTCATTTTCTTCTATTGCTGGCCTACAGATTCAACCTCTACAACAACCTTCAAATAAGCATTGTCCGAAAAGAATCTATGTGAATTCTCATGACTATTAAAAGTGCATCTTAGATTTTTTCCTCTCTATCTACTAGAAAGTAATTACACTTGTGGGAAAATCACCTTGAGGCAGGAAATTAGAGAAAATTGGGTCCTAATAGAAATGTAGTATTACAGAAAGCTTTTTTAGAGTAAAAAACAGCTATCGCCTTCAGGATGGTTGGCATGCACGGAATCTACATCACGACAGTTCCCCAGGCAGCACACGCTGGCAGCTCAGCACATGCTGACAGGAGTTACGAAGGGCGGAGCGGAGTGGAGACACCATGGCCATGGTCTGTTGTGCTCCCTGCAGGAGTGGGAACTCAATGGCACCACACAGCTGATAAGCTGCATAGAAGCTGTTACATGAATAATCTATGAGGTGTCTGTCGTGGCAAATTTACTTTCCTCAGATGAAAGAATCTCACTGTAATACTAACACACACCTCCATCTCAAAGTTACCTGCTTCCAGGGTACTACTACACCTCATTGGGCACATCATACCAGTCAATAACAACAACATGTATGACTGGAGTCATTCAAGCTCCACCTAAATGTGATCAATATGGACTAGTCCTGGACTTCAATAAATCCAAAGGGGGGGGAATTGTTTTCTAAAGTCCTGGATTACCCAACCCTGATTCAGCGTTCACAAAGCTAGGTCAATCTGACTCACTCTAAGTTATGAATTAAGGGTCTTCTAATCAAGGTAGTCAGCCTTGGGGAAGATGAGAAACAAAGAACAGGGAGTGAAAACAAAACCGTTATCTAAGTTACACAGAAAGAAGCCTTCAAGTGAGGAAAGTTCTGGCTATGAGAGGAAACAGGCTGATAAAGTGTTGCAATCCACTGACATCAACAGAAAATTAGTTGAAAATAAGACAAACATAATTGTGGCAGTGGGAGATCATGACCTTCAACTCAAATAGCCCCCCTGAAAGAGGGCAAAACCCCACTTGAGGAGCACATGTAGTTAGTAGTGAACTTCAGCAGTGCTGTTTGAGGATGTGCACTAATTTGCATTAGAAGCAAGAAACTCGTAACCAGTCCTGTGTATGGTGAATGAATATGCAATATACCATGAAGTATAACAAGTGGACAGATGAGGGGAGAATTTAGGGAAGACTCCATCATAACTTCTGGGATCAGTGACAGGCTGAACCTGTCTTCTCTCCCAGAGGGACGCCTATAGCGTAAAAGCTTCATCTCATGCGCGCTAAATAACTAGCTCATGCTAGTTGTTATTAGTGATTATAATTTTGTTGAATGTAGTTTGGTTGTGTATAATTTCAAGCTTGTTTTTTCAGTCAGTCTCTATCACTGGCCATCACAAACCTTAATTTGTTAAGATTTTATATTAATAAAGAGTCTTGTTACTTTTACTTTTACTTAAACTGTTACTTTTAGTCCTTTGTGGGCATTAGCAGTTGCTGGCAGTGGGTAACACATTCAAATAAAAAGTGGGAAGAGCCACCAAAGGGTCCCCCTGATGCTGTTGGTGCGTTCCCTGAACAAGTCAGTCGAATTGCCCTCCAGTCCAGCAGGACTGTTCAGTGAAGGGTCCCTGTGATGGGACACTGACAGACTGGTCAGACACAAGGGTCTTGGCTTTCCTGGAGCGTTGATAGATCAAACATTAGGAGTTGAGGGAATCTCCCCCCACCCACCCACTTCACATGACAACACCAAATGTAATTTTTGTATCTCATGGCAGATAGAGCATTTCATAGAACAGTAATAAAGGTTGCCTGAAGAATGTCACAGCCAAACATAATAACAGAGATTCATTTTAGCTTGGTGTTTTTACATGCTTTTTTTACAAAGAAAACACAAGGTCACTAACAAGACTGAAAGGAAATATGTGTTTTCTCATGGTTAGAATTGAATTTTAAAAATACAGTGTCAAATTCTTCACTAGGAAAAAAAAAATCTGTTAATCCTTTCATATGTTTTTTATATGTCCTGAGATCATGAGAAAAACATGAATGATGTAAGTCAGAGAACTTATCCAGAGATTCCTGGATCCCAAAGAAAATGATCCTAAACATAAGCAGTAACTAGGAAAAATATATTTTACTTTATTACTTCAAAACAACTTTGGTTATCCTATACAATTTCATCATCACGGTGTTTGACCAAAGAATAGTTTGTTAGTAAATTGGTCTACTTCAAAATTTTTCATAACTCTCCTAATAGGAATTGAAAAGGAAGAGCAAGTCTAACTAATGCAATTTTCCTCCTCTCCCCTCCAACCCCACCCCCCACCCACCCCCTGGAGAGACAATCAATCAGAAAGTAAATTGCATATTGCAACTAACAACAAGATGTGCTTAGTTGAAAGAGAAGGTGTGCAACCAGAGCTGGTATTCATGAAGTTCTTTTGCAGCAGAAACAAACCCTACATCAGATTGCCATCACCTGTGCACCCCTCAGGGACAACAGAAAACACAAGAGATAGCCAACAGTGCTTTCACAATCTGTACACCCAGAATGGTAATTGATGTAATAACCAACACTTGCCAAATACCTCCACCTGATTTCAATGTCTCTTTAAGCATACCTGATTTCAATGTCTCTTTAAGCATAAATAAGCAAATGGGAAAAAAAAAAAAAAATCACTTACAGGTAGCTAATGACAAACTTCTCTGTTTTCTCTGTGTTTCAATGCATTGATAATAACACTGGATTAACTAATTCCAAGTCTATAAAGCTGTTTACAATGTGATTATTATTTTTTCATACTAGGTGATGACCCAGTAAAATATCATAAATGGAAGTAAGGCTATCATGCCTGTAAAATAAATAAATAAATAAATGTAGCTCTATAGACTCTAAACTAAACTTTTTTTTTTTTTTTTTTTTTTTTTTTTTCCAGGGCAGAACCTGTACCCATCTGTTATTTACTGTATCTTTAAAACAACTTGGTTTACAAGCAACTTGAGGTGCAGGATGGTCTGTGTGTTTGCTCTACACTGTGATGTACAATATGGAGCATCAGTGTGCTATCATAATACAAGAAAATATTTTTTCTCAATGTTAAACTGAGCCTGAAATCACTTGGTGACATGTTTAGCTATTTTTTAGCTATAAAAAATTGCTCATAGTCACCACATATTTATTTATATTTACTTAGAAGTGAAACATTGTGAGGTATTACATTTGCCAGTGAAAGAAGGCTTATGATGGAACATTTGTTTGCAGGACAATAACTTTTTTAAATTGAACAGTCCTGTCACTTGCCTATGGGATATGACAATCCACAGCATTAAAGGTAGGGTACCAAAAGCTAATAGGTAGAAATTTCATATGAACAAAGTTAAACAACGTGATTAGACTTAACCGAATGATAGAAGTGGGAAGATACTTACGGTCCCGTGGCTCAGACTTGTTAATTATAACAGTGTCTAATGACATTCTTGAATATGTTCAGGTGGAGTTGTGCTTTAAACAGAGGTAGGATTCTATTAAGCGATGGCATCATGGGATTTTCCCAAACATCAATAGGAAATGTTGCATCTGTAAATCTATATGCAAATATTTGCTGAGAACAAGGAGGAACTTTAACGTTGAAAAATATTGTAACTTAGTTGTATTTTTCTGAAAACTATTTAAGATAGAAGATGAAATAGGTAGCATTCTTCACTTGGAGCAAGTCCTCAGTATTGTTAAAAGCTGTATTGAGCCATCGAATTCATGAAACAAGGCTTAGTTACTGTGCAGGGACTTCCTGAAAATGTAGTGAATTGCACAAGTAGATTTGAACATTTGCTTCAAAGTCATGCAAACTGTTTTGTTCCCAAGTTAGTTTCGTAAAGTATTTTTCACCAATATTAATTGTTTCATGACCCAGTGGTATAACTGTGATATTGGTCTTCAGTGCCACATTTGTTTGTTGTTTAATACAAAACATCAACTTGATTATAAAATAATATCTACCAGTAGCCACTTGTTCTGTGCGAGAAAATCCCTGGCAGAAATCCTCTAATGAATTGATTTTCTAGGTCAGCCATAGACTTCAAGCATATGTGTAGTGCAAAAATAGCCAACCTGGGTAGGAACAACTTTATTGCCTTCTAGCATAAGCAGACCAGTTTTAACAAAATAAGACAATAAAAGCATTCTCTCTCCCAAAACAGAAGATGCCTTAGAGAACAGAATATTGAGCTGAAAGAATATGTTCTAGGATATATTTTTCAGCAAAAGTATTTTCTTTCATAGTCAGAGTCTTCATAACCTTTTCACTTCATCAGCACTGTTATTGACAAAGGTTGGGCATATTATGCCAACTTTACTACTGATATAAAATTTACAAAACATTTAAATTGTTGTTATTTAGGTTTTGAGTCCAATGAGGTTACTGCAATGTTATTAATAATAAACAAGAAGGCTTTGTAATGTTGCAAGAGTTTCCTTGGGTCTGCATAATTATTTTGAAATGCAGATAAGAGCACAGCTTGCAATAAATTTGTCAAAAAGCCTGAATCTTAATACCTATTTATTTTAAGATAAATTCTTCTCCTGTGACACTATTTATGACATTTTCTTGACAGAATTATTCCCCAGAGTATTTATTTACATGATCTCTGTCTAAATTTCCTTTAAATTTATTGAATAAATTGAAACTGTTATAGAGACAAATATAATTTTTAATCCTTGAATAAAATGAAGATAATTAAATTTGTTGGTCTATAATTGTGTTCATGTTCCACTTACTCTGTAGAAGACACATTTCCCAACAAAAAAAATCACTTGTAACATAAAACTCTATTGTAAAATCAAATTTAAAAAAATAATATTTTTTTTCTGAAACTTTAATTTCTTTTAAAAAAACAATAAAAAGCCAACAAAATCCCTACACATCAAGTTTGACTTAGATTTGAAAGCACAATATAATATCATTCTCTTAGCAGTTTGTTTAATTGATTTAGAATGAAATAAAATTTGTGAGTATACATTTTATCACAGTTTTTGAACTGTTTCTCATACCTTACACAGCCTGTTTTAATTAAGTTATAAGTTATGGAATACCACATCTGCTGGGTAATATCCATAATAACTTAATTTTATTTCTGTGTTATTCCAGTTTCCAAAGGTGCTTCCTAACTTTGTGATCTGAAACATAAGTATGATTTCTTGTGATGTATTCATACAGATGCTCATAAAACGTAATGTCTATTTTCTATATTATAATATTTTCATAAGAAGCATAAGTTATTATAGCAGTATTCTGACATAATGTTCTTTTACAGATCAGTTTGTTCATCGTCTAGTTTTGCTATAAGCAATTTCCTTTCTTTTCCTCACAGACTTAGGCACTGAGTCTAAGACCACTGTTCTTATTCAGTTATTCAAAAGCCTTCCTGTCACCAGCTTGAGGCAGCACCTGTTCCCAGAGAGGCAATCTCTCCTGCCTGCTGCTTCCTAAGGGATTCATTAAACTAAAGGCTACGCTGAAACTAAAGAGAGTGGGTTCAATGCAGCTTGCTAAGTGGGACTGGGCATAGACTAGTAATTCATTTCACAAGCGAAAAAAGGAAAATATTTGTCCACTTGCTGAGATTACAATTGATGTTCCTGTTTCTTTCCTCAACTTAGATGTCTCAGAGAAAGAGTACAGGAAAAAAAAGTCATAGTAAAAACCACAATTTTTTCACTTTCAACTCAGCTCTGTGAGGAACAGAGATATAACAAGCTGCATTTTTTTTTTTTTTTTTAATGACGTACTGTAAAACTTTGGTTTAGCAACATCAACATAAATTTTGGAAGGGGATGACTGTTTAAATCTGGGCTTTTGTTTAGTCAAAGTGTAAATTGCTCAGATGCTATAGTGTGTGTTTTGGGAAGGGAAGGTCTTAACATGTACATAAACATGTGCGTGTATGTGTGTTTATAAGTGCAAATGGACTTGACAGATATGAAGTTTTTTGTCATATTTTAGAATCCACTGGTGTCTGGAAAATCAGTCCTATTAGAATTATAAATTAAACTCTTGACAGTGTACAGCATACACTGAGGACATGGGATTAAACTTCAAAATAACTTTTATTTGTGTCAAAAGGCAATAGCCTCTGTTAGACTGGTCACTGTGGACAGAAGTCCATCTCACCTTATCTTTACCAAACTTAAGTCAAGAGTCTAAAGAATTCTGTTCATCAGGGTTCCTTTTTGGATCTGTGAAGGGAGAAGACCTTTGCTCAGAAGTAACTCATGCCATACTGAGATGTATATGTAAAATAGCTGCTATGAGTAGGTTGTGTAGATCATGTTTTCTAGGAGGTTTTCACTTTTTTACTATATCAAAAGACTAGTCAATTGTATCAAACTATACACATGACATTTAGACAATGTTAGAAGCAGACCTGTTTCTTGTCAAACAGTGTTGTAGCACACTATTACTACCTCCAGAAGATGGAATATGGCCAGAATTAAAATTTATGGGTTTAGAGTTTGGATTTTGTTTTGTTTTTGAGGTGGAGGAGGACACTAGAAAGAACATGATCCTTACTTCAAAGCAAACATAAGCTTTTATTCACTTTGAATTTAGAATATGTTGCACAGAACAAATGATCACATAAAGTGCTTTAATCAGAAGGAAAGTGAATTGATATTTTCCACTTTTCATTTGTTAATGAATAAAAGACACTATCATTTCTTACATATCAAAAAATAGATATTTAATAGTTTTAATTCCACTTGCCAAATTTCTGCAGTTACAGAAAATTGTCACTCTAATATATAAATAAAATATTCTCTGTGCCAGCTTCCTATGAATGTTGAAATCTTGTAATTATCATTCACTGTTTAAGGTGTTTAGGATATGTGCTTATCAATGCAGTATTTTGGCACTTTATTGTTAGAATAATTGCATCCAAATGTAATTTCAGATTCTTCCAGTTCTCTTTCTTAGTAGTTATATTACTTGAACTAATTCTTTGTCCAAGAATTACATTCTACTTACTTATTTCCTCTATGTAGACAAGTTCCCAAAAACATGGATTTGTTTTACAGCTGCAGGTTTAGGAAACAGCTTTTTATAGATTAGAAGTTGGCAAAGTTCAGGGTCAGCAATACTTGTGGGTACAACAGAGAAAATCCTTGGCCCGTCAGAAAAAAAATTAGGCAAATGGTGGGAAAGAAATATCTCAGTGTGGATAGGGAGGAGATCTTCATTTAGATGTGGAAACATTTGCATGTGTGTGAATGTAGGAATGCAGAGAAGTCCAGACTCCAGATCCAGACAACAAGTATTTTCTGCTTCTCCCTTTCCACCTGATTTGTCTTTCTGCAGTGTGCAATGGCTTTCACTGTGCTAACAGCCAAAGACGATGAAAAGGAAAAGCACCAGCCCCTATTCTGCCAACATATGGTGATGTCCAGTGGAATCTTGAAACTAGAGGACTAATTCTTGTGACAGAAATAAAGTGTAGTCTGGCTGCTCTGCACGGGGTTTCCTCTTTCATTTCTGCATGGTCATGTGCTTTGCTGGTAGTTGTTTTTCTGTAAAGTCCCACACGTAGGCCAACATTTCCACTTGTTTAACTGTTTATATTTCTAGTAATTTTAGCATAGACTTGTATTCTGTACCTGTATTTAAGACAATATTGTGATGACAATATTGGTAGATAATTTCCATAGCCTGTGATATTCAGAAGAATAAGTATGAAGTACACAGGAAAGAAATAATGGCCATGGGCAGCTGCAATTTTGTTTTCTACTTTACTGAGCAACCACTAGGACAGCTAGTGATCTGTGAACTGTAAACATGTACTTGCCTCAAATAAGTTTAACCTTGTCCTCCATCATGGAAAAGATTATGATTAAAGAACTGTAGGAAACACTGACTTTATTTAACTGCATATCTGTATTTTGCATTTGAGCTAATCATCCATTTTTCCTTTCTTCTCAGCGTAGAAAGCTAGGCAGTTGCGGGGCATGATATAAATAACCAGATTAGATGTTTATAGTGGATCAAAGAGAACTAAACCGTGAAAATTCCTGCTTCTTTGCAGTCACAATAGTAGAAGTCTGAAGTGACACATGTTAACAATGAAGATGTCTTCAATTAAGCCAAACAAAGCTCACCTTCAGTGTCTGTAACCCCAGCTTTACCTCACATTGGATTAAACTAATTTTTAAAGGTCAATTAGAATTATATATTATGCATACTAATATATATTACTTTTATATAGGTATGTGTTTCTATATAAACATTTACATACCTTTATTTTAAGATGGTTAAATATGGGAACAAAACAGGAGTTTTCATTACTTACTATGGTTTTGTCTCCTTCAGAACTTAAGCAGAATGTTCAGCTCTGTGTTCGTGGTGTTTACTGTTTCAGAAGTAATTAAACCACTAATAATTTAAACCACAAGAACTGCTACACAGTGACAAATTTGGTAAGAATTTGGATTACTTTCAGGTCTTTGTTTCCTGCTGTAACATCTGAGCACTTCAAATCAGTTTAACCTAAAACATTAAATGTGCTTGCCCATCACCCTAAGAGGGGAGCTAGGAATTGTGGAGGAAAGCTAGGAAGTATGGCTAGGAATTAAGGGAAGGAACTATTGCACACTACAACATTGTTTACCTAAAACACTCCAGCTGCTATGATACAGGACTCACAAACTATAGAAATCTAGGGTCTATCTGTGTCATGGAATAACAGAATCATTTAGGTTGGAAAAGACCTGTAAGATCAAGTCCAACTGTTAACCCAGGACTGCCAAGTTCATCACTAAACCATGTTCCTGAGCACCACATGTACGTGTTTCTTAAATACCTCCAGGGGTGGTGATTCTACCACCTCCCTGAGCAGCCTGTTCCGATTCTTGACCACCCCTTCAGTGAAGAAATTGTTCCTATCATTTTGGTGCTATCAGTGGGGCGGGTTTTTTTTGGTTTTGGTTTGTTGTTTTTTTTTTTTTTTTTTTTTTAAATGTTATAACTTCTACTGTTAGCTTTGAAATTAGTGTTTGTACTATGCCATTTATATAATCACCACTATATGACAAGGGTAATGTGTGTTTAATCTTTTCTGATAGAATCAAAGAAGACAAGCCTTTGTACAAAATTCTTCACATTATATAACTCTTATCCATCAGATATGCTTGTAGAATTTTCTAACAAGACTTTCTTAAAAACTATACTATTAACCAGCATGCTTAAATATTTAGCAAGAAATAGCTGACTATTAAATTTACAATCAAGGTTTAGAAACATTTTCAGTTTTACAAGGCCATTCTTCACTCATGTAGTTCATTTCAACTGTTCAAATACTAGTTATCCACTGCAAATATTATCATAATTAGTTAGACTAAGATAGTTGGCTATTGATGTTTTTATTGTCTCAGAGCAATGCATTATTTTAGTTGTAGACTGATGAAGGAAACATGAACCTTACAGACCTGGAGACAAAGGCTGACAATTTCTTTTAGAGCTCAAGAGGGATGAAAAGAGGAATACATTTTTTCATTGAGAGGTTTCAGGCTTGGAAGGAGAGGGAGGAAAGACGAAATGTTTGCATGTAACCTTTTTTCACGTGAACTAGAAACAAATGCCAGATAAATTTGTATCTGGTTCATTGCAATTCAAGCAATATTTTATACATCCAACCATAAAAGAAGAGTAACAGTATGGGCTAAAAGTTCTTAATTAGTTTTTTTAATTTTCTATAAGTAGTTGGGTTGTTGGGTTTGGGTTTTTTTTTCCTTCTTTGGTTTCTAAAAGTGGGGTTTTTTTCAGAGTGTACAGAGACTGGAACAATAATCTGATATCTATTTCAGTATCATTGCAGAAGTAGGTTAAGGATAAATTAACTATGCTCATCTTTTCTGTAGTAAATTCAGGCTAAAACCAAATACAAAGTATTCCTTAACATGTTGCAAAATGCAAGGCCTTTTCAAAATGGACAGTGAAAGTAGGAAAGGTGACAGTATATTGTCTTTTCAGAACCATACTGTAGAGACAACTTTTAATGTCACCTTGTATGCAATTGTATAAACTCATAATACAGTGAATTCTTTTAAAACAACACCATAAATAAGAAAAGCAGATTTTTTTTTACTGCTTTCAAGGTTTTGTGTGTATTTTGTCCAAGGCTGCTATTATGAAACAATTACTGCTACTGAAATGGATGTGGGGATGTTTAAAGATCTCTCTGCAGGCAGAATAAAAAGATTTAGTGCACCTGTGGTTTAAACTCAAATAATCACTCAAGGGTTAGTCTTCACTGTGATCATTTTCTCAAAAGAATTGAAGGGATAAATTAATCTGAAAGAAAACTGTTCTTCAAATATCAAGCATAATTTTCTACACTGTTGTGATCATGTATCTTTGGAGGTACTACACTAATACAGATGCACCCACAGAGAGACAAAGTGGAGAGTTACATTCCACTGCAAATTACTCAGGAAAGAAAATCTCTAACACTGATATATATGTGAAAGTTACGAGGAGCAGCAGTATACTTACTGACTGTAAAGGAATTTTTTGGGGGGTTTGTTTTTTTTCTTTTAAAATAAATTTGCATTTTAAGAGACAAAACATGAAGATACCACTTTCTGAAACACATGTTTTGACTTGGGAAGTAAAGCAACATGAAACTGTTCTTTGAAAGGGATTTTGAATAGTGAATCTCTGTTACATCCCTGATAATTTTCTATAAAACCAATTGGACCTGTGTGTTACTGATGATTGGTTGGAATACAACTGCATTGCACAGAACATTGTTGGTCATCATGATAAACTCTTGTGTTTTCTGATTTCTACTGCTTGCACGTTAAAGTGAAGCTTGACAACAAATTCTCCTTAGCTTACCTGAGCAAAGAGCTGGTTCAAGGTCTTGGCACACCTAGTTTCTAGTTTAATTGTTTACACCAGGCTCTAAGTAAATCTTACTTTGTCTATAATATTTGCATAGGACATTCATTACAGGGCTCTGTGAGTGCTGTGTGTTGTAGCATACATTCTGTGTCAGAGTGCTGAGAAGAAGCAACACTGGTATTCACCTCTCATGTCTCTGAATTAAATATATTTTTAGCCATCTATTCCAACACAGGTAAGGATTTTTTGTCCCATTAAATGTGAGCTTCTGGTTTCTAAGCTTTTAGTTGTTTGTTATTGATCACAGGCATAGTAAATCTGACCTTCTTAAATAATTATACAGTCATGTCCTGGTTTTGTTGACTGAAGGTCCAGGTTACAGGCAAAGTGCACAGAAAATTTATAACGGCAGCAATGAAAAGGTGCCTCACATCTCTCTATTTTACATCAATCTATTATAACAAGTAAATTGTTAAGTCTATAATATATAGAACTGGCAATTAAAAAAAATCTATATTAAACCGGCATATTTTACTGATTTAGCTAACAACCATTAACTAGTTAATCCATGAGAAATTTCAAAACATGCGTCATGAAGCCAAAATAAGTATTTAAAAAATAAAAGGTATATAGTATCTTTGTGTTTCTAAATTAGCTTAGTTTTCATTTATGCTTACTTATTTTGTGAAAGCTTTCAGTAAGTGGAAGAAATATAAAATACACACAAATAGGTAAAATAGAGGAACAGACAGGACTGCTGAACAAAGGTCATGGGTGGCATGACGGGGAAATGTAGAGGAATGAAGCTGGGTTAATTAACATTGATAAAGTACAGCTGTGGGATGGCTTCAGGAGTGGTGAGTTGGCTGATGTAGACAAGATGCAGCTGTGGCTGGTTCTGTTAAGTGGTTGGGCAGCCAATGAAGAGAGAGCAGCCAAGGAAGAGAGAGGAGGAAGAAGCAGAGAGACTGAGAGTGTCCTGGATGAGGAGAGACTAAGAGAAGGCAGCAGAGGGACTGGCATGAAGATTATTGTTGGTATGTGATAGTAAAAGACTTTGTTGTAGTCGGCTAGTTTGGAGAGTGCTGCGACAGGGAAAGGTTCAAAAGTCAACAAAATGGAGCCTGCGAAGGGCCACCTCCAGTATTTTCATATTGATAGGGAGGTGCCTACAAGGCACTGCTGTGGAGAAATAACCAAACTCTCTCAGGAACCCAGTGTGTTGGGGGCCCTCTCTAAGGTGCCTGTGTATTACTGCATGGAGTACGGGGAATAAACACAGACCTGTGCGCAGCTGTAGGGGCTATGGTCTTGATGGCATTACAGGGATGTGGTAGAATGGCTCCCATTGGAGGCTCCATGTGGTAGAGGTATAAAGGGTCTTTAGGAATGACAAGACAGGGAGATGAGGAGGGGGAATTGCCCTTTATATAAGAGAGCAGCTGGAGTGCATGGAGCTCTACCTAAGGATGGATGAGGAATCAAGCTTATGGGTCAGGGTCAAAGGGAGGACAGGCAAAGGGAACATTATAGTGAGTGTCTGCCATAGGCCACCCAACCAAGAACAAATCAATGATGTCTTCTATAAAGGAAAAGCCCCATGTTCACAGGCACTGGTCCTCATGTGGGACTTTAGCCACCCTGATATCTGCTGAAGGGACAACACAGCGTGATGTAAGCAATCCAGGAAGTTTCTAGACTGTATTGATGATAGCTTCCTCCGCAAGTGATTGGCAAGCCAATGAAGAGAAGTGTTCTGCTGGACCTCATACTCACCAGTAATGATGACTTTGTTGGGGATGTGAAGGTCAAAGGTAGCTTTGGTTGCAGTGACTGTGAGGTTGGAGCTCAGGATCCTGAGGGCAGGGAGGAGGGTGAAAAGCAAGCACACAACCCTGAACTTCAGGAAAGCAGACTTTCACATCTTCAAAGATCTGCTCAGAAGAGTCCTGTGCAATAAAGATCTGGAGTGAAGAGGGGAACGAGAAAGCTTGTTAATGTTCAAGGATTATCTTCTCCAAGCTAAAGAGCTGTCCATCCCAACGAATAGGAGGTCAGGCAGAAATGCCAGGAGGACTGCATGGATGAACAATATGCTCCTGGTCTAATTTAAATAAAAAAAGGAAGCATATAGAGGGTGGAAGAAAGGACCATTTACCTGGGAGGAATACAGAAACATTGTCTAAGCATCCAGGGACAAATTTAGGAAAGCTAAAGACCAAAAGACATTGAAATTGGTCAGGGATTTCAAAGACAAGAAAGGCTGCTATTCAATCATCAAAGTCATGTAAGGTCCTAGCATCTACATTGAGAAAAAGGAACCTCTTTTTCCTGTGCATTCAATGTTTTTCCCTTACACTTTCTTTCCTTCCTCTTGACAGGTACTTACCACTTTCCCTTCCTCTCCCAGGTGGTACAGTGAAAGAAACCATCATCAAAATCAAAGGCAGACAGAAGAGGGGCCATGCTTAGAGACAGCTGCCTCCAGAGTGGCTGCGAGCAGCAGCTGAGAGGAAGCCATGATGGAAAGGGTTCCCAAATTCCTCAGTACAAGAGAGACAGGGACATAGTAGCAAGACACCCATGGAGGGACACAAGGATGATTAAGGGTGTGGAGCATCTCTCCTATGAGGAAAGACCTGGGACTGTTTAGCCTGGAGAAGAGAAGGCTCAGGGGGATCTTATTAATGCATGCAAATAACTCAAGGGAGGGTGCAAAGAAGACAGCACCAGGCTCTTTTCAGCTCTGGCCACTGACAAGACAAGAGGTCATGGGCACAAAATGAAACCCAGGAGGTTCCCTCTCACTATCAGGAACTGTGAGAGTGACTGCGTACTGGTACAAGTTTCCCAGAGAGATTGGGGAGTCTCCATCCTTGGAGATATTCAAAAGCCTTGTGGACGTCGTCCTGGGGAGCTAGTTCTAGGTGGCCCTGCTTGAGCAGGGATGCTGGACAAGATGATGTCCAGAGGTCCCTTCCAAAATCAGCCATCCTGTGGTTCTATGAATGACTTAGGAACCTAAACTGATGCTTTTAGTAAAAATATATATGATGCTAAAATCCACTTTCATGATAATGCAGGTACTGTATCACTGTTTAGAGTCGTTTGGGGTGAATATACATTGAACAGATGTTCCACAAGTTCAGGAAATCCATCATGTTCAGGTTATTTATCTATTGCACAATCCAGCTGTAGAAGTGCTGTAAGAGTGGTCTACAGTTCATGTACCTTTGGTCAAATACTTAGCAAAAGAAACAGACTCATTGCATGTTAGCTTTATAGTTTATATATACTTGTGTAAATCCTGGTTTGGGGACTTTTTTGGTTATCATATGTATGGAATGCTGTATGCCAAGCAATACTAGACAGGTGTGCAAAATCCTTAAATTCTTGTCAGATGAAAGCTTGAGATTGTCATACATATCTAGAGAGCCCCATATACCGGTGGTCCTACTAAAGAACATCTCTCAGACCACACAATGGAAGGGAACTATTGGCTTCTAAAGAGAGTTACTGTCGATGAAATACAGCAGCTTATATGCAAAGTTTCTCACCTTGTTTCTTAGAAATTATTTGGAAACTTATGACCATCAAAAACACGGATATTAATGGACAGCAAAACAATCACTGTAATTTTTGAGAGATTTACAAAGTTAGGTGCAGATTGAAACAGAACAAGGTCTTAAAATAAAAAGATTAGTCAGGATGAGTTTGGTACAATGCTCTGGGTGATGCTGTTTGTGTCGAGAATGTACTCTGAATAATTAGAAAAGAGAAGGTGGGCACCTGAAGGGGATAAGGAGACCACCAAGTCAGGAAATCACTGAACAAAGAAAACTGAAAGGTCTACTCCACCTAGATCCCACCTATTGTGAATGGAATGATTGGGTGTCAAAATCAAATGAGTATGTATGTAAAGATGTTGTAACTTCTCATGAAAACTGTATAAATTACCTAACTTTTTACTAAAAATTTTGGAGCTAGTTTGCCAGTGCGAATCAGCTAGCTCCCCAACGTTGCACGAAATAAATACCTTTGCTGCTTAAAGATAAAATTGGTCCCTGAGCAGTTACTCTGTGCCGTTTTGGCATCAGATGATAAATATAAGTGTTAAAAAATGAGAAACATTTTATTATTAATGAGACTTGTCTCTCAAATATATATAAAAAAAAAAATCAAGTCTATCGATTAATTTTTTGGTCTTAGCAAATATATTTGAATAAGAGTGCAGCATTCCCACTTGCAAATTTTATTGATAATAATTAAACATGATTCTGATGTCCTTAATTTATTTTAGCCCCTGACATGATGGAAACCATTTCCATAGAATATCTTAATGCTGTGTTACTATAGAAACACTACCAATTTGGGATCTGTAGCCAACTGTCTTCTTTAAATCAGCTTAAATACAGTATTTTGGATGTCTCCACTTCATTGTACTGCTCTCAGAGCTGAAAAAATTGTTTTCCAAATTATCCAAGCTTTATCCCAGGAAGCCAATTTTTACCTTGAAGTTTCTGTTTCTTGAAGGATACAAACAAAAATTTACCATGTAACTAGAAGCTTATATAAAACAAAACCCCAACAAAAATAAATAAAAAAAAACCCAACCAAACAAAAAAACCAGACAAAAATTGGAGGAAAATACTGGCCATACCTAAATACATTAACAAATTAAGCTGAATAAATCAGTTTTTTTTTTACCAATTTGGTCAGATGAACAATTTTATAAAGGATGAATATATCTTGACTAGTTTGACATTATAATAATTTGTAAATGAATGAGCTTACTGTTCCACAAGATCTTACTCTATTCAGAGTTTAAATACAAGGCCATCAACTTCAGTATTGATTATTAATACTTAAAGAATGGCATCCTAAATGAACTTTCAGGGGTTTTGCTGTTGAAATTTAATGTGGCCTTTGTGTAAGTACAAGAGCATGATGTGGCCTCCCTTTACTTCAACCTTGTATTTGCTCTTACACTCAGACCATCCTTGGAGATGGTTTATATCAACTGCAAAATGTCTTGGACTAAGAAAGGCACATCACATTTCTCTTGAGGCTGGCATGAATACATTGGTCACGCAGATACACGCTTGTGTAATTATCACGACAGTACCATTATCACAGATGCTGTATCCATGGTAAGTTCATCCTTGCGGTGTATGTCACTGATATACATCAGAACCCCACAGTGGGTCATACAGATGTTTCATTTGTGCAGGTCTGAGTAGCAACAAGAAGAACTTAGGTTCCCAAGTTAACTAGCACCTAATAAAATTAATTGTATTATAAAATAAATATTTTTATAAAACTTAAATATTTATGGAAGATTATGAAGATTTTTCCTCAGAAATTGGCAGCTGAATTCCATTTGAATGACATTTATACTTCAGTTTTCCTTCAATATCGTTCCATTTCAGCCGTATTGGTGATATCTATGTGTATCAATCAGTAAAGACAAATCTGCGGTTGTCACAAAAGGAAAATATTGGCATGAACCAGCTTTTCAGTTTGCAAATACTACTGAGGGTAATTGTTTCCATCTCAATCCCTCCTTGGTCCTATATTATTTTTTTTTTTTTTGTGCCTCATCATTTAAAATAGATGTAGTAACTTTTAGAATTAATTGAATGAATAAGGCTTGCAAAGGGTGAATGGTGTATATGTGTGTGACCACCTAATTCCCAGTAATTTTTAACAGAAGTTAGAAATTGACCAGTTGGGTCAGTTTTGACCCTTGAAATCCCTTTCCTTCAGAGGTGCGGACCCCCTGTTTATGACCGGAAGCATTAGATAGTAAATATAAAAGAAATAACAGAATACACTAGCACCTGCAATATATCTTTTACAATATTCTATCCCAGGAACAGTAGCCCAGAAAAAGTGTCCTGAAGAGGAATACTTCCTCTTTAACACACATTAATTTACTCTTTATGAAGGAGTATAAGACTCTGTGAGGAAATTGGGATTTCAGTTTCTCTTCTTTGCGATATATCCAGAGTTAAAATTTCTTTTAAAAATCCTAATAGAAATTATATTTTCTTAAATCCTAATAGAAACTATATATTCTTTATGGAATATTAATTGAAAGTTATTAATTCAGCTTTCAATCAGAAGGCATGAAATAATTTAAAGTCAAAATATGTATGACAATGACAGTTATGCTAATTGATTTGTAAAACAGAATTACTTTTTTTCTGACTTTCTATTTTGATGAAGTGCTTTTATGATCATTTTAAGTATAACTGTAGCTGATGTGACTTGATGGTTTTATAAGTTGGCATTTGTGATTGCTTCATTATCTACATAGTAAGCCATAGCTAGGTTACGCTAAACAATAACTAATTAAATTTCTGCATCACAACATACTTCACTGTATATTCCACATTTTATACAGGAAAAGGAAGATGCAATCCATTAAGTTGTTTAACCTGTGGAAAGCATGTGTGTAAGACTCAGTGGGAGAAAAAAGTGGAAAGCTATACGGAAGGAAACTTAATGAAGAAACATGCTAGATTTCCTAAACGTGAATATGTTTAAAGATTTAAAGACTAATATTTTGGGATATCCTGCTCATATGATAAAGAAAACCATGTATTAAAAAGAGAGAGAACTATATGACCTAGAACTGATTACTCATAAGTGTCAAATTGTAAAATTTCAGGTTGACATGTTTGTATTAGGTTTGTCTCTTCCAACAGCATTTTGTTTCTGTCTTTACTGTCAAAAGATGTATTAAACCCCAGAATTTTAGAACATACCCATTTTGCCTTTAAAAAAAGAAAAAAAAAATACCCCCAAAACAAGTGAATGTGATGTATGATCTTATTCTTTGTAAGTTCTAGTGTGTATGAACTTTTGAAGAGAGTTTTTTTTGATGTCAAGCATATGTTGGGTTTTTTTCCATATTTATCTATGATGTAAATATTTGAAAAATGCCAGTTCAAAATCAGATATGTCATATTTTTTACAGACATCGTTCTATAGTATACACTTTCAATCCTAAATTGCAGAGTTTGGACAGAATTTCACAATAATATTTTCTTCATGACAGGAAAAATGTGTTTAGGAAGACAAAATAAAAGTACACCTGTTAATAACTGTCAGAAGCTTACAACTCATTGTAACAGGCTACTACTTAGGTTTCTGGTATAAAGGTTCCACCAGTCTTTTTTAGTACCAAAAAGATCGTTCTTCATTGGTAAACGAAGCAAAATTTTAGGTAAAGATGTGAGAAGGCAGCATAAATATAAAAGACCAATTTTAAGTATCTGAAATCAAGGGGAAGATGTTAATAAACCCCTTTCTTCTTTAGCATATATAACTTCCTATAAATGTAAAAGCCACTGTTTTATTTTAAGAGTATTATATGAGTTAAATCTAAACCGTAGTCCGTATAAATGGTATTTGGTTAAGTTTATATAAAGGTGTTGTTTTCAACTTATCATCACCTTTATCTGAACCATGCAGGAATTTGTGCCTGGTCACATGAAAGAGCCACTCGTTGTGTTGCACTGTTCTTGATACAGCACAAGTGAATGCAGTGATTTGCTCAGCCACATATTGAATAGATAGGGGAAAAGTAATAGGGATACCCTTATCTTAAACACACAAAAGATCCACTTCCTTACACTAAGGGCATTCTGGAAATGGGAGACTGGAGGCAGTATTTCGCTGTGTATGAAGGGCGAAGGAAGAAGCAAAGGGTCCTGGGAGAATCAGAAGGCAGCATTTAGGGTGCAGCATGTGAGTGGTTTGAACTAGAGGGTGAAGACAGGAGACCATGGAGTACAGTAAAAGCTGCCAGTGAACAGAGTTGAATGAAGCTGTGAGCTAAAACAGCATGTAAGAGATTGAAAGGCAGCAGAGCAGAAAGTTAGCAGGAGGCAGGGAACAGCTGTAGGCATTTGACGAGAGTAAAGGCTTAAGTGGGCATATGAGGTACACAGCGATGCAGGGCTCCGCAGTCACTAGACTGCACACTTCCCTCGAAAACCGTGAGATGGCTTTTATTTCCTTTGTGGAGACTTTTAACATCAAAGTGGGGGGCTGTGCAGGAGCCAACCTCAGCCTGAGCAGAGAACACTTCAGCTCTGTGGTGTTAATTTCTGTCATCACTATATGAATGTGAAATAACTATACCTGTGCTCCGTGTATTCCTTCTCTCTTCCTGCATGTGTAAGTCTCTATCAACATTATTTGAAATAACAATATACAAATGATACAGGTAAAAGCCCTCAAAGTACTATTGCACATGGTCCTGATACTGCTGCAGCATGTTGTATTTTCTTTCTATAATTGCGGAAATGTACAGAATGATCTGATTACTGGGACTTCTTTGATGATCTATTGGACAGAAAAAAAAAGGAGGTTTATTATTTATCTTTTTTTTTCTGTAAAATCTTTACAATTTTCTGCTTTTTATGGCATAAATATCAATAAATGCTGAGATAAGGACAGGAAATTCGGATAATTGTTGGGAGGGCATCTTTTTCACCAAACATGGATGTTTTGTTTTCATTTTGACTAAATTTTGAAACTTTCCTTTGGCCACATAAAAACTGTTAGCATATAAAAGAAATCAATTGTAAATGTGTTTTAAAGGTTTCTGAGTGTTTACATTCAGATCCTCAGTTTAATTTGACAAATCCCAAAACTAAAAAAAAAAATAAAAATAATTTACTAGAATCTAATAATGTTTGGTTTGGGTTTTACTTGGAGAACAGGAAAATTTCCTGAAGGGAAAAAAAATAAATAAAAAATACCATTTTTTGTACACAGTTTTTTCAAAATATCTTTTCTTAAATTGCTCTTCTTCCTACTTCACACCAAAAATCAAGTCAGAAGCAAAAAATGAAATAAGGGGTTTGCTGGGGAGAAATTCTTAGGAAAAATAGTCTTTAAAATGCAATTCCTCAATTTGACAGGGAATCACTATTTAGCTGATTGTTTAAGACCAACCATTTTGTAGGAACATTACCTCTGCGAGGCTAATTGTTTGCAGCAGAAACTGTCTCAATTAAATACTTCTTTTGGCTTTCCACTGCTGCTTAACAGTATGATAAATTTCACAGAGAATGTGTATATGTTATGCAGCTGACAACAATTAACTGCCTAATAACTTTTCCTTGATATATTTTTAACTGTAGTTTCAGTGACTTAGAAACATTCTCATTAAGGAAAAAAAAATGAATACATGAATTTGCAGTCACTAAAAATTATGACTCTTTTTCACAGTTCATGAAATATCTCCTTCTAGCCTTTAGTACTAATTACTTAGTTTATTGATTATTAATCTTCTGTGTTTATCTTTAATTTTAACTCATTATAAATGAGAATGATAGTGCAGGACATGACAGGTGAGTGGAACAGAGCTTAACTGTGGTCCTTAGTACTATAATCACAGGATATGAAATATTTCAAGAAACAAAAGGAAATTATTTCCACTCTTCTTTCCTATGTTCCAGAAGTTCTCATTCATAAAGTAATTCCATTCAAATATGGAAAAAAACCCCCAACAAAACAAACCAAATCCCAAACCAGAAAAAGAACAAAACAAAACCAGAGGTAAAATGAAACAAGTCAAAACTCCTGTCTTCTTCCTCCCACCAAAAACAAAATAAAATAAAAAAAAAACTCAAACAAAACCACAAAAAAACAAAAAAAACAAACAAAACAAACAAACAAAAACAAAAAAACCCTTGCAAAACCTGAAACACTAACATGTTACAATCATGTGCTATAGATCAGGAGGAACTATGTGCCATCTCTGAGTTTGTAATATCTCTCATACTGTGACTTTGTAGTTTGGTTCAGAGACATCCTTGGTTGTTGGGAACTGACAACACATATTTCCTGCCACTTAGACCCTCAGTATAGGAGGCCTAACATAGATGACCTTAACTGAGGGCATCAGAATTATGTCAGACATAAATTGCATAAATAAATTCATTATCCCCAAAAGAATTGATAGTAAACTAAATGTAACTTATCCCCTCCCTGCTGGATTTCAACCACATTACATGATCTAGGAAATATAGACTTGGAAGTAAAAATTCTGCATCAGGTAGTACGTTCCATGAGACACTGTGTATCACATCTAACTTAGAAGCTAACACATTTCTATTCTAAGCATGGCATGTAGTTTCTATTGAGGTGCTAATACTTTCATAAACATTTTGATGGTGAATTCTGCTACAATGTCTTAAATATTTTATTAAAATACATTGAGAAGAAGAAGGATTATGTAAATAAACCACCATTCACATATTGTTGCTCTTATATAAAAGGAAATGTTTGTTTCTTTTGATGAGAAGAAACAATGATGTTATTGGGAAAAATTACTTTCCAGTGCTATCTCATGAGTGTCATCCAAGAAGATAACTGAACATGCCAAAATCTGTTCTCCTGATCTTGGGGGTTTGGGATTTTATTTTTTTTTCATTCTCTCAGGATCCTGACCATTTAAGTTTCATGGTCATTTTGGCTACAATGGCTCATCCAGCCTTCACAGCCCTACCCAGTTCTTCCTTGTCTGTAAGTATCAGGTCCAGCAGTGATTCCCTCCTCAGGTCTTCTGTGCTAGGAACTCGACATCAATGAACTCCAGACATCTCCTGGTTTTCTTGTGACATGCTGTGGTGTTCTTCCTACAGATATGGGAAAGTTAAAGTCCCCCATGAAGACTAGGGACTGCAGACATGAGGCTTCTTCCATTTATTGAAGAAAGATTCATCTATTTCTTCCTCCTGACTAGTAGGTCTGTAGCAGACACTCAACACAAGCCCACTAATCCTGATCCACAATCTATCAACTGATTCAACACCCACCCCACTCAGCACCCTCCCATTGATCTCTCACAAAAAGGGCAAACCCCTCTCCTTGCATCCCAGCCCATCCTTCCCAAAGGGGCTGCATCCATTCATGGTAGTATGCCAGTTGTGTGAACTACCCCACCACAGTTGCATGATCATGTTGTAGCCCTGTAACTTCACACAGACCTCTAATTCTTCCTGTTTCCCAAAGACATTCTGTCAGTTTGAGAAGGAAAGGTCCTATTCCAAAATTACATATATTTTTTTTAAAGTTCTTTCCTTCTCTCTTCCTTATGAGCATGCAGAGGATCGAGGCTCAAGTTCTTGCTCCCTGTGATTTGGAACAAGCTAAGAAAATATTATTTTTCTGCAAAACTGCATTTTATAGACTTTTTAAATCACCAACTTCCTTATAATACACATACTAGCAAAAGAGCTTCCCATGCAGTAAAGATTCTGCAAAAGACAATTCACATACCATTTAAAGCTATTTAACACTTTATCCTTGGTAAGCAAAGGCTGTCATCTGTGTCACACATGGAGCTCTAGCCCAGAAGCCAGGTCTCACATTCTAAACTGTGTGATCTCCCTGCTCCTTATACAATGATGTCCTTTGCTACATACGGAGATACGAAATCTCAAAAAGTTTAACATTCAGAACACTCCTACTTTTTACCTTGTTGCTAGATACTGCCATGGAAGGAAAACCTCTTTGTGCCATTAGTAAAGAGCTCACAGAAGTTATCACAAGAACAGGACTTGTATCTCTTGGGAGTTACAACAACAACAACTATCATCATCACCATCATTAGTAGTAGTAGTATTAGTATTATTATTTACAGACTCTAATGAAAATACGAATTTGGAAAATTTTTAAAGAATTTTTTTTTTACCAAATAGAGCTGTCCTAAAAAGCCTACTTTCAGACTGAAAAGGGCAGTGTTTTTCTGTATGTCTGTACATGTCTCCTTTCTCTTTCTCTGAAAGTGATAGAAACTCTGTGTGATATCTGAAATAATTGAAAAGGTCAGAAAAATCTATACACCTTTGCAATGCTTCAGGTTTCAGTGAAATGTATATTTAGATGAAAATGTTCCATCCAGGTCTAGTATGAATATCCTTGTTCTGCTGCTAATAGTTTCTCAGAAGGTTTTCACTACCACTGGAGAGTTGTTAGTCAGGCTCAAAGAGTTACTTCACTCAAAATCTAGGTTGGTACTTAGTTGTGTGACTCATTTTGCATTGCTGTTTGTGTTTGAAACATGGATAGAACTTCACACTTCTATTTATTTTTAATAAATAATTGCCACAAATATCTTGCAATATAACAGCCTCTAAATAGACTAAATAAATCTTCTTTTCCTCATAGTCTATGTCAGACAGGCAATGTTAATTGTCTCTAGCTCTAAGCCTTAAGCTTTGTGTGCTAACAAAAGTTTTGCTCCACTCACAACACAGCACTCTGCCTCATTCCAGTCAGAATCTCAAGACTTCTGATTTTATGGACATTTTTCATTATTTCTGGAGGAATTATAGCTTTTTCAGAACTTGTACGAATCTGTAGCACTCACTTCCAGTCAAGGTACCCAATATATTTCTTCAGTGTTTCAAATCTAGTGAAAGTTTCTCTCTTGGGAGAGGCTTGAAGAAATATCAAATGACAAATGCTAGTTGTATCAGTTAATGGGACAAGCACAGGTATCATGAGGACACAGAGCAGAGGATCCTGCATAGATGAGATACAAGTTCCTGAATGGACCAAAATAATAGCTTAAAAATTGTTTTATACTGACTTATGTTTCCAAATATTTTATTTTTTCCCCACTAGGAAAATGGCTCAAAGCTATTTTTAGAATTGAAGTTAATATCAGACCTGACATTTCTAGGTCTTCTATAGCATTGGCCTGAAGACTGTCACTAGTGTGGTTAATTCACACAAGCAGCTTTGTTATTTGCTACAGTATTCTGATAACATCCTTGATGGTCTTTGACAGCTTCTTATATCCCTGTATTCTTTCATCCTTCACATGACATCCTCTGTACCCTTCTTCACTACCTGAAATTTCACACACACAAAAAATCAGGTTTTCTTTCTTGTTTGCTAATGTAGGGGCTAAAAAAATAGCGTTAATACTTTTTATATGGTTTTCAGCAGTGTGTGCCTAGCCCTCCAAATGGACTAACACATATTTCCTTGGCTCATTTTTCTTTCTCCGTTCCTCTTTCCCACACTGATCACCACTCGTTTGTGAAGATGGATTTTAAGCTTGTGGAATTATTTCCACTAAATTTATAAAAGTTGTGGAAGCACAGTAGAGGGTAATGCAAGATTGTACATCAGATATCTGCCTATATCTATCCATCTCTCTGTCATTACCATGAAGTTTACAAGTACACATGTTTAGAGGGAGAAATATGGGAGGAAATACCACAAAGGGTTTACTGAAAAAATTAAGTTCTGGTCTTTTATTTATGTACACCAAACTCCTGATTTATGTATATATTTATTCCCCTGATGAAGAGAGGACAAGTAGAAAATTATTGGGAGATTGGTTTTTTGTTTTTCTTTTTCCAGATTTCTCTCTGGCTTTAGTACAGATAGATATAACATAAAAGCTAGAGGATCTTTCCTGAAGAATAACAAGTATGTTGACAGCTAAGTAAAAATAAGCTTGCATTTAAAAATACAAGGTTCTGGATTATTAAAGCTTGTGCAAAGTCCCTAGAATTGAACACATTTGAAAAATAACCTTAGGTTTCTGTTTACACCAAATAAACTTTGCAGTTATCACTACTACAAGCCCAAAAAAAGCACTTGAAATACACAATTACTGTTTCCTCATCCATAAACAGTGTATTTCTAGCAAAATTATCAAAGCTGTATGGTCTGTTGGCCTCATAAGGGCTCTTGGGCAGCTTGTGGAACCAGCTCAATTGAGGATACATGGTTCTGTTTCTGGCATGACTAATGCAGTTGGGCAATATGCCAAGCATCAGGCTCTTGAGGGAGGAAGGAAGAAGAGAAAGCTAGAAAGAGCCTGGAGGGGGGAGATCTAAGCAGATGAATACCGCTGAGCCAGCAGGCTTCACTGGAACACCATTTGACATTTGCAAGGCTGTAATGTTAGGAAGCCTCCAGCAATATTGAAGCCCTGCTGCTCTAAGGGGCATCACTACTGGAAAGCAAGCAACGAACCCCATGGGAACAAGGTTAAAACACGGACAAGAAAATGAGCAACTGTAACACATCAATCCTTATGTCACACAGGGATGTAAAACAGTAAGAGAATAGAAGACATTCTGAGGGACATTTATTCTTCTTGTAAAGAAAATGCAAAGGATTTCAGCTTACAGAAAAAGCAGGTAGCCTTCAGTGATGGGAAACAAAATTCAAAATACTTAGCCAGCCACTTACCCTGTGAATTTCATTCTGATGCATCAATTAATGCAAAGGAACAACTGTCAGCAGTTGGCACTCCAAGTCTGGCCTCTTTAAGGAACAATAACCTGGCAAAATAAGGTCACCTGTGTTGCTAGAAAAGATGCCATGCAGTTTGCCTGCCTAAATTACCTTGGTGCATATAAAATATTATTCTCCTCTTCAATGGAGTGATAATTTATAGCAAGCTGCCAGCCTCAATGTCAGAAGGGTTAGGCTGGTGATTGCCCAGTTTGAACTATCATTGTTTTCTTTCCCTCTTTTTTTTCCCCTCTTTTGTATCTGCTTCTGAAATGCTGCCTACCTTGGGAAAACAGATCCTTATTTATAGCGCTACAATGGTATTAAGGCTGTTAAACTGAGTGAGTTCTTTAAGGTTCATGGCGAAAATGGCTGACAAAGCTCTCACTGTTTTCCTCCCCTTGCAGAAGGCGGGGGGGTGGGGGGTGGGGTGGAGTGGGAGACAAAGATGGGTAAAAAACAACCCAAACCTGTATCTTTTGTTCTAGATAATAAAAACTGCAGTACTGACCACGGACAGTAACTGTCTCCAGCACACTGCATGAGAAATGAATTACATGATCCTGTGACAACTGGCTCTCTACGTGGCTGGGAGGTAGCATTAAATGCTGTAGGATTTCAGAGGAGTTTTAACAGTTGCTCAGCTGCAATGCAGGTAATTTGAATGAATTATCCCACTTTCAATATGCAGGCGTGTAGGCGTGCTCCTTCATATGAACTGGTCAAGGTTACAGTGTGATGCAGTGTATCATTTCTTAATCCAAATCTGTTACAGGTCACGCTGACAGAATGTAATTTGCATTGTTCTGATTTTTAAGAGTTTACACAGATTATAGTTACCAGAATACTCTGTTCCTCCCCTATCAAAGCATTTCTGCCTTCTGTACAACAGGTTCCTCTCCCTGTTTAACCAGTCCACGCTGTCTCCTAGTCAGACGTGTCTAGCTAAGATATGCATATTACTCTGCATATGTGTGGAAGTAAACACGATGAATACACCTGAGGGCTTGTTTATACTGTGTGTGCAAGACAGTATTTTTCCATATTTTGCTTTTACATTTTCATATGATGGGATAGTAGGTTTCAGATCACATCACTTTCCACAAGTAAAGCTATTAATAAACTGTCTTCTCCCTTTACTCTCCACAGATTATCTTTGGCATTACAGGTCATTTGGGTGTATTCTAGTTTACAGGGAAAAAAAAAAAAGTTATTACCCAATGATTAAAGACCAGTGATAACATAATTAAATCACAAAATAGAAACAACTAAGTTATTTACCTCATTCTTGCAAAACTGGAATGAAAAAGTTGCAAGTGTTAAAAACTGCAGTATATTACAGGAAGAAAAAATCTTTAGTATCAGTGTTATCACATTTCTATTAAATAAAATAATTTTGTATAAGCAGCACTGGCAAATAGAAAAAGAAATTATAAGTATTTCTTTATTTGAGAAATCTGTATATATTTGTGTTGTCTTTAACCTCAGAGTTTCATTAGGCTCATAGTTACCCTAATGCTGTGTAACGAAATGAGTTACTAAAGAAAATTGTTTTGTAACATATTTTTTTCAAAATCCTGACATTTCGATATCCCACTGAGAAATGATCTTCAATAAAAGGAACTGCTTTCTAGTATTTTATCTAATTTCCGCAAAGGGTAGGGTCTCACCAAAAACATCTTTTAAATGTAATATTCATATAAAGATACCTTGCCCAGCACTCTCTTTGTTAGGTTAACCAATGAACTGAAGTTAGTATGAGAAATTCCCTGCCTACCTCCAAATATTCTTGTTATTTCAAATATTGCTGCTAACAGGCACTGACCAGAAATATTTAACAAATCTTTTAAATGGGGGAAATATGCTTTCCTTCTTCTTAAACCTGTGCCTGGAAACGTGAAATCTTTAACGTTAGTGCAAACTCTCTTTTTGTCAGGTACTACAGTGGGTGATGTGAGACGTCACACCCAGTTCCATCAGTCATGTCAAGATCTGGGTTTGTCACATAACCGAATGAAAGAGCAAGACAGAACAAATTACAGAAAAGAAAATGATGAATGTTGATCAGCCATGGAAAGGCACCTCAGGCTATAACAAAAATAGACTTTGTTGTGTGCCACTGGCAATGAACACTGCAGTGTTCATTGTTTGTGGAAAGGATTTTGCTGATGATAAAACCAAACTGAACGCAAATCTCTCTGCAGAGCCTTGAAGGCACTTTAGGCAACTTTACTGGAACAGGCTGCAGTCCAGAAAAGGAGGACAAAATGAATCTATGAGCAGGATACAGCAAAGAAGCCTTTAAATTACTGTTTTCCTCACCATTGCCATCACTTTAACCTTGACCAATTATAGCACAGATGGAAATACCAGAGAATGTAGTCTCTGACGTTATTGCTATAACTTCTATTCCAGCTGGGAGATTATCTGGGTAACATAGGGATGCTGTTTGCCAGTGACTTGTCTTGGTCACAGTAGCGTACCTCATGGAAACCATAGCAGTGATAGCAATGGCACAACCGTATTTTTTTTGTGTGTCATATTTTTTGGTATTAACTAATAATTTAATAATCAGCAAGCGATAGGCTTGGAATTTACTCTTGGTCTTGCATCCTGTCTCTAATGGCAATTAATACAGCATGCTTGGAGGAAACAGTAACCTCTCCACAAAAGGATATGAATAAACAGCATCTGACACATATGATTAGGTTTTGTCTAATGACTACGGCTTGTATAAATCTGGACTGTCAGATCACCTCCAAGTTTTTTTCAACAATAACACTGTAAATCTGGATATTCTTTTATCCACATCAACATCCAGTTCCTTTTAGAAACTCAGTACATTCTTGGCTTCCACAGCTTCCTGCAGCAACATGTCACACTGTCTAATCCAGCATATTTTGTGCCAATGTGTTTTATTATAGTTTTTATTTCCTCCCTCACAGGTTTTCAGAACAGATTACACATATAACCGAGTGGATAAATATCTTTGATCTGCATGAAAAGTCTGCCTGATTTTTGTCTTGTTGTTATTAGTCTTTACATTGTGATAGTTTATACATCCTACTGTTGGTGTTAGAATGTTAAACATCACCAAATAATAAGAGATATCTTTGATGCTTGTCAGTTACAAGGAGAATTCAGAATAATTCAAAGTACTGTGTATTTGTACAGTCAGTTGTATACTGTGACACTGGAGGAAGAGTTAAATATATGCCCCAATGGATGTAGAATGGATAGAATTTAAGGGTTCCTAAGCTTTCACACTGAAGGTGATCTGTTAAAATCCAAATTACTTTCAAAGAAAGGGGTATCAGTGCCAAAATCCTGAAATACAGTTTTGATCATGAGCCAGCTCACCAAAGAAGTGTGGGGGTTTTGTAGCATGTCACTAAAGATTATGCATTTTCTGCTCTGAGACACTGCATAAAAAAATGAAAGAGTGCTGAATGTTGTAAGGCTTATAGGATAACATTCAAGGGCTTGGCAGGACAGATAAATGGGCTCTGTTGCAGTTTCATTCTTACTGCTGTTAGGAAATGACCATAGCAAATTATCTTGAGGTCTTACTTGTAGTTGTCTCAAACACAGATAGTTGGTTTTCTCCAAAAGGCGTATCAGTAGCAAAATAAATATGTGTCTATGTTAGTGTTCTAGTTCATATCAGGAGGGCACTCTCAAAGCATATATTGCAGTGATACCTTTGAATGTGCTGTGCTTCCCATTGCAGAGTAGTTTTGGGTACAGGTGTCATGGTTATTCAGGAATTAGTAGTGAACCAGGGAAATAATTTACTTGCTAACATAAGTAAACTAATGCACATATTGATAATTCATTTAAATAAAAATAATTTAGTTTAATCAAGATGGTGAAGAAAGATCTGGAGAAACTGTCATATAAATAATAAAAATAAAAAAAGCAAAATCCCTTTTTCCCATAACTGAAACAGCTGTGAGAACAATGCATTTACAATAATCCAGAGGGGGTAACTCTTTTCATTTCCATGAGTAGGTGACATAGTTTGCTTTTTTAACGTGCTTTTCCTTACCCTTACAATACTCATTTAAAAAGGGAAGAAAACAAAATTGTACTGAGAGATTGTCCTTGTGAAGATCCTGGGATTTACTTTGGCATGACCATGTAATTGGAGACATGAAAGAATAACACAATCTATAAATAAGTAGGGCTTTTGTGTGGTGTTTAGTTGGTAAACACAGTTAGCTGAACCCAGCTGTGCCTATGTAATTTCTTCACATTGCCTGCACTGCATAGAGAGAAAGCACAGCAAAATGACCAGCTAGACAAGATTGTTACATTTTAATCTCTCCCTTAAATTTCCTAAATATAATATGCTTGTCAGGAAAAACGTTTGATTTCTTAATTTTTATGTGTACATAATTACACAATAAATTTGACCAATTTTTAATTAATATCTACAGCATCCAAAGTTGCTGCTGTCAGAACCTTGAGGGCACCTCCCAAGTCCAGGGATTTTAGCTGTCTTGGTTCAAGGACAAATCTGATGTGTAACTGTGTAGCCTTGAATGAGAGAGCTGTGGGGGAGAAAAAAGATCTGTGAGAAAGAGACTTAAAAGGATCCTTGCTGAGGGACTCCTGCTTTTATTTGGGAGCTGTCCTTAAGCTTAGACCCCCAACTTGTGCCTTGCAGAGCTAGGCTACAGGTATGCCCATGCTGGACGACATACCTTGCTGATACCAGCCTGAACCCTGATACTGATCCCACAGATGGGGATGTTCATCCATGCCAGAACACTGTAAACATCAACAAAATCTGAGTTTTCTCTTGTGTTAGGCACAACAGCACATATGCTAGCTTAAAACTCAGCAACACAAATAACTGAAACAAGTGCATAAAGGCGACATACACTGAAGCAGAAAGTGTGCTTTGCCTGCCTGTGAAAGTTCCCACAAGCTGGAATGTACCACAAATATCACTGCACAAACTTTGCAGGGAATGAAATTCCAGAGGACATAATCTTTAAAAACATGTAGAAACTGAATACCTGCATAGTTCCTCCCTTTTGTTATCAAGAAATGTTAGGCTTTTCAATTTCTACCCATTACATTTGGTTTGTTTCAATGTCTTATAGTGATAAGAACCCATAAAGATTACTATTATGCTTCGCTCCCATTATGAAACCTAAGAAACCAAACTATTGTTTTTCTATTCTATTAGCAACTTGCAATGACAACTATAGTCTATTGTGATGGTAAGGGCACTGAAATACTGAGAATATTAACTTTTGATGAAACAAGTGTATAGAAATTGCAGTTGCTGACCTCATAGTAGTGATTCATCATTATTGTTTTAGTCTTCTTAGTGTTGTTTCAATAATTAAAATGTGTTCTGTTTTTTTATTTCTAAAAATTAAAAATTTGTGGGTTTATATCTCGAAAATATAATACCTTCTCAATTTATAAATTGCTTTTATCTGAAAATCGAAGACAGGTCTGGACTGATTTCAACCTATGTATATGAAAAACATTAATCTGAAGACAATAAGGAACTGCTGAATGGGAAAGCAGAATCAGTTTCAATGGCTTCTCTTAACCATATTCATAATAACCTTCTTAATAATTTGCATCAGTTTCAGAAAAACTCAGTGGTCCAATAAAGATACTAGGGCCACCATTACTATTTGTTAATTTTCCTGTCATTCAGATCACACTGTATTACACAATGATCTGTCAACAACAGCTAAATAAATTATTGTTAATTTCTGTCACCTTAATATTCAGAATACTTTCAGAGGATCTGCAAATTAAATTAATTCCTTACCAGATGACATATCACCAATTCACTTTTGACATGATGTTCATGTAATTTTTTTCTCATTTTCAGTGGTTCATAAGCACAGTCAAAACAGGAATGCTCATCAGATTTTTCTCACCTCTAAAGAAAATTGAATATATTTAATATTGGAAATACATATTCATCTGCAGAAATACTGCATACCACAATTCATTTTCTTTAACTTGTATATCTGTCCTTGATGGTTTCATGTCAAGTTGATGTTTTTCATCCTTATGAGTAATTAAAAAACAATTTCATTAAAACGAAGAAAAATCAAGTACTGTCATTATTTACTTATTTTATGATCCATCATATGACCTGATCTATTATAAGTTCTATCATGTGAAATCAATGTTGTTTACAAGATATTTCTAAATGGTGAACTGAAGTCTTCCCTCCCACACACCCCATCCCATTCCCATCCACCCGCCCACACTGTTGTTTTACACAAGGTTACATAGAAACAAGGCCTTTCAATGCTATGAAAGGTTACATGCCACCTTCAAATAAATTTTGGGATCTACCTATAGCCTAACATGACCATTGGGTGTTTTAGGTAACATCTCCTCTAAGCTTAACAAAGGAGCTATGGTTGGCCCAAATTGCACTAGTGAACATCCCAAAATAAGTTCTGGTAAAATACATTATTAAAATATTATGTGTATGCTTGGTTGTATATAAAAGTTTCTGAAATAATGCAAAAGAATTTACTTTTTATGTACTCATTTGGCTCCAGTATTAATACTATGTAATGGATTGCATAGACTTCCCTCTTAGAAAACAAGAAAGTGGGGAAAAGAAGGGTAACTTATGAAGAACCCACCACATGACAACAGTGTGAATATTTGATCTACTCTTTCCCATCACTGAACACACACAAAACATACTTACACTTTTATAAAATCCTTTGGAGTTTTGTTTCACAAAGATACTGACCAATAAAATGTAAAAAATGCTAATATGTACTCTTTTGCTTGGATTGAAAATTATTGTAATAAGATAGTACTGTCTTCACTGGTCCATGAATTAGATGACTAGGTTTACTTTTATGCTAAATGTCTACAAGAAAAGTTATTATTTTGAGACACACCTGATCCTTCACAAAATATTTCACATTTTCCCAATGAAGCATGCAACTTCTGGTCATGAAAAATAAGAGTTCATGCTTGCAAAACCAGCACTGCGTTAATCACACTATCTTGGAAGATTTGCTAATGTGTCTGCTAATAACTTGTCTGACCTTTCTGAAAACAGCTATAGCTCCATGAATGTTAAGGAATACTGATTTTGTTCTCATGTGTTTTATTTTTAATCAGTAATATGAAGAAACATCAATTTATCAGTATGAAAATGCATTACTACTATTACTTATCATGTATAACAGACAAATATGAAATCTACATGGTCTGAATTCATCATTTTACCATTTATGTAGCATAATAATATAGTACCTGCTATAATACAATACTTAAGACTGGGGGAGGCAATTAAGAACTTGCATTGTCTCTAATATTTTTCTTGGGCTTGAAAATTATGTATTCACTAGTTTATTTTCATTTACAGCTTGAGATACAGTAAATCTATGGTTCCTTTAATTATACTACATCTGCATTTTATCTGTTCCATGTGCATTTAAGGGTTACTCAAATAATCTTATTACAAACCTGGAAAACAATAGCTCCTGGGATAAAAAGAAAGAATTAAATATTCAGAGACAAAAGGCAAGAGGGCTGTTGAACCAAACAGATAAAATAGGTGAACAAAATAATTAAAATTAGAATTTGAATAAGAAATAAACTAAACAAGAAAGAATTAAATTAGCATGGCATCAGGACAACTCTATGTATTAACATAGAAATTGTGCAAGTTGGTCACACTTCTTTGAGCTTTATAATCCATATGACCTTCCTTATTTTTCTGTCTTTAACTTTGGTAAAGTAAATGGGAAAAAAAAAATAAGTCAGAGATTGAAAGAACTCAGTAGGAGTTGTGCACATGGTCTTCCATGCAGAAATATTCAGTGAGCTCTGATGTCTGGCTGTTATCTCCCATGCATCCCAGGTGCTCCCACACCCTGTGAAAATCCTTCCTGCTGCCTAGTTCTGACTGGAGTGTTTGATAACATCATTCCAAACTGAAGGATAATTTGATTCAACTAAACAGTACCTCAGACACCAACATATATTTAGACAGAAATCAGACAGACCCTGCCATGTCTAGATTGGAGTTAAGGGTTTCCTTTGCAAGGCTCTGAAGGTGATACCTGCAGATGCCCTGGCATCTAGACAACAATTGAATTCAAGATCTCTCTGTTGAAATTACTTCCACTACCTGGTATAGCCAGGACTTTTAATCTTAACCGTGATAGTTCAAACTGATCAAACCATGTACATAGCCTGTATGCAACTCTCCGTAACTTAAAACAATTACTCCACTATGTTCTGGTTTCCGCTGGGACAGAGTTAATTTTATTCATAGTAGTTAGTATGAGGCTAAGTTTTGGATTTCTGCTGGAGACAGTGTTGATAACACGGGGATGTTTTAGTTACTGCTGAGCAGCGCTCGCACAGCACCAATGCCTTTTCTGCTCCTCACCCCCCACCCCAGCAGCAAGTAGGTTGGGGGAGCACAAGATGTTGGGAGGGGACACAGCCAGGACATCTGACCCTGACTGAGCAAAGGGATATTCCATACCCTATGACGTCATGCTCAGCATGTAAAGCTGGGGGAAGAAGAAGGAAGAGGAGAAGGACATTCAGAGTTAATAGCATTTTATCTTCCCATGTAACTGTTCAATATTCTGGAGCCCGGTTTTCTTGGAGATGGCTGAATATCTGCCTGCCAACAGGAAGTGGTGAATGAACTCCTTGTTTTTCTTTGCTTGTGTGTGTGGCTTTTGCTTTACTTGTTATACTACCTTTATCTCAACCCATGAGTTTTCTCATTTTAACTCTTCCAGTTCTCTCCCCCATCCTGATGTGGAGGATGGGGGTAGGGGTGTGTGTGGAGTGTGGAACAGCTATGCGGTGCTTAGTTGCTGGCTGAGGTTAAATCATGACACACCACAAATAACTTTCAAAATGAGTCTAGAACCTGCAGTACTAACCCAAAAATAAGTTCAGACCTCTGAAACTGAGACGTAAGTCATGATATGAGAATGTAAGACATTGCTTATAGATTGGAGGCAATAAGAAATAAGAATAAAGCCCTACACTCCTGTAATTAAAAGCTGGGATCAGGCAGCAGTCTTGTTCTAAACTTGGAAGAATATTTGATCATCCCAAAACCACTCTATGTGACTTCTTTTACACAGGCACTTATGGGCATTGCTGCCTTCAGACACAGCCACAGCAAGCCTTCTAGACAAACAGGAAAAAAAAAAAAAACCAAAACCAACCCAACCTCAAAAAACAACAACAAAAAAAAAACCAACCAACAAAACAAAAAATACATTGAGGTAGGTATTAAAACACAATTTGTTTTAAGAATGCCCAGTTTTATATAGGTGGTTCTTCAGAAGAGGAACATCTGCTCAATTCAACCAAGCTTGCTACAGTCCAGGAGACACCTAGAGCTCGTTTCACCTGTTTATTAGTTATAGTCAATCTTGATGATTCTTCACATGGTTAAGTTATGTGATCCCCATAAAAGCTTAATTTGTTTTCCCACAAAAAGTTTCTGATTTCCTTAATTGTATATCACAATTCATTATATTCATAAATGTAATTTTTTTATAGATAACTTGTTCATATCATATGGAGAATACATTTTCTTAGTCATTCCAAGGTCATCTTTATACCTCCCATCAGGGTATATTTGTCTACAGATGCAGATAAACATTCTTTTAAAACATCGTCTACAGTTTTTCTTCTAAATGTGATTCAAAATACTCTTAATATGTATTTGGTCATGCATACAGTAGGCTTCCAACATTTCTCAGGCTCTTTTCACATTCACCTTGCCTTGCAGTGTTATAAGAGTAGATAGATAGAAAGATACATGCAGATACATGCAGACATGAATAGATACATAATAGTAACATGTTTAAGATACATATACATATACACATATGCATTATGTGAGTATTTGTAATACCTTTCTAACGATTCATAACATCTTCATATCTAAGTATGGCAGTATAAGTGGCAGCTACTAGACTTTGAAACTTGAATTTATTTGATTCCTTTCAGCCTGCAGTATGATGATATGTGCGTTCAGGCTACTTAGGTAAACATAAGATGCAAGGGAAATGCAGGATCAGGAGCTGATCAACACAGGGAAAATCAGGGAGGCTTTATTGACTGCAAATTAGGCCTCTAAAGGCAGAGCAAGCACAGGATAAACAAGTGTAGGGAAGCAAAGCCAGAGCAGAATCACAGATGAACAAGCATGTGTTAAGAAAGAAATTACACGAATGATTGCAACTGCGTCCAAAATGCAGACTGAGCAGTCAAGGATGGAATTGTTTCAAAAAGACAATAGTAACACCATTGACCAGCCAGTGAAAGAAGGCTGTGGCTGCCTGGGAGACTTATAGCCTCAGGAGGTTGGATGCAGACAGATTACCCAGCTGAGGAGGCAGGAAAGAGATCACAACTTCCATGTTCTCACCTTTTGCAATTTAAACCTTCACTATACATCCTAAATGCTTCCAACAAAAGTCGATGCTTCTCTCCTTCTTTGGTATGTTAGAAAGTGTAAGCACTGAGCAAAGGTTCCTCACATCTGCAGCATTTATACAGTTTTTCTCTTTTCTAGTGAACAGAAATTGGGAGGATTTTAATTATCTTTGAGTTCTTATCTCTCCACGAGATTTGCTTGAAAGCAGCCAACAAGATATAAAAGGAAAGAAAAAATAATTAGAGAATGGAATTAAGAGAAACAGAAAAACTATGATTATGAATGTGTTGGGGTTTTTTCTATAGTCAAAAATCAGGAAAGAAAAGTTAAGCATGAAGAAACTATCCTTTGTATCACAACAATAGAAGTAAATATGATTAGGCATACTTGCTTTAAAATGTTATATTGCAGTGTGCCCTCTTGACCATGTATCAAGTCCATCAGAAGCCGAAAATGATTTTGATATGCAGCTGAACAGTAAGGAAAGTAATATTGTTTTGCAGCTTCACAAATATTTTTTTATTTTCCCAGTCAGAAAAGAACTTAGTAGAAAGTGTTCCAGTGTATTTGGTGGCAATTAAGTAACTAGGAAAACCTTTGTAAATGAACAGTATAAAAAATAATGGTAACTTTAAAAGAAATGTATATATAAAAGAACAGCTATGCTCTGTATGTATGTGTGTGTTTAAAAATTGTACGCTGATAGTACAACACCTCCAAACCAATGAAGAAGCATTTGTGACTGTGACTATTTATATTTACAAAATATTATAATTCAATGTTTATTTGAAGCATGTTGATGAGATAATCCTAAAATACCTTCCAACGTGGATTGACCAGCTCATCAAATAAATGCAAATTAAACAAAAAGAAGAAGCATTTAACAAAATTTTAAATTAATCAAAATATGTAAATAGACTCTAATATATTTATCTTTGTTTATTTTTCTTACAAAAATATTGGCAGGGTATTTGTTCCCTATATTTGTGGTAATCCTAGCTGGAAGACTATTGTGCATCAGGGAGTTAGTACTCCACGTAACAAGCTGACCTGAGTGCAGGCATGTACTGTGCCATGCCATACTGCACATTTTATTTGGTCTTCATGATTGTTTGGTACTTATCCCTTTATGGGGGATGAGCTTAGCCAGATAATTGTAACAAAAGATCTTGGAGGCAGCACCCAGTCACCACCAGCAGTGACACCACAAGCGTGTCCTTGGCTTTATCTTGAAGTGAATTAACATGAGTTCACTCTATGCCAGAATATTTTCAAGAAAATCCTAAAATCCCCCAACCCTTAAAGACCATAACACTGATGAACAACACCACAGACAGTATGCATAGAGCATGCTGTGGCCTGACTGGAGGTGTATCCAATTTTGTACAATATTGGCATTTTCAGCCTCAGAAAGGATGTAAGATTTTTATAATAAAAGAACCAGTGCACCTTTTAGTGTGCAACATGGATGAACTAAAGGTCCATTATTTGAGTTCTAGTAACAACTAAATCTAGCCTGAGTGCCAGACGTTTCCCAAAACACAACTCAATCAGCCAGATGATTTTTTCTTTCTCTTTTGATAAATGCACTTGTCAAACACAGACTCCATTCATTATTTTGTGGATGTTCTGACTTGTTGTGATTCTAGTAAGAAAGGTATTCATATTCTGAATCTCAGTACAAGATATTGACCTGTTGGAGCGGGTCCAGAGGAGGGCCACAAAAATGATCAGAAGGATGGAACACCTCCCCTGCAAAGACAGCTGATAGAGTTGGGGTTGTTCAGCCTGGAGAAATGAAGGCTCCAGGGAGACCATACTTAAATACTTACTAAGAAAGATGGGGACAAACCTTTTAGTGGGGCCTGTTGCGGTAAGACAGGGTCAACGGTTTTAAACTAGGAGATAGTGGATTCAGACTGGATATAAGGAAGAATTTTTTTTTTATGATGAGGGTGGTGAAACACTGGAACAGGTTGCCCTGAGAGGTGGTAGTTGCCCCATATGTGGAAACGTTCAAGGTCAGGCTGGATGGCACTTTGAGCAACCTTATCTAGTTGAAGATGTCCCTGCTCATTGCAAGAAGGTTGGACTGGATGACTTTTAAAGTTCCCTTCCAATCCAAACCATCCCATGATTCTATAATTCTATATAAGGTCACTTGTTGGAGCTAACATTATAAAGAAAGAGGATACTATTTATAGCATTACGTCCTTTCAGAAGCTGGGAACCCCAGCTTGCGCAATATTGAAGGGCTGCCAGTCAGGGTGCAGTGCACTTGTGGAAAGGTTAATTCACATTTTGTTGTTTTGAGCTGTTACAAGATTTCTTAAAAGAGGACTACTCTACTCATCATTTCATCTGTCAAATAGAAAGAAGGTTCACCTGGGAGCTCCTGCACTGTTAGATAAAGGCAAGGGCACCCAGGTGGCTTAATCTCTGGTACCAAGCCAGACCTGCCTGCAGGTTCTTCTGTTACAAGGAGATGACCAAGTGTGTTCTGCAGCTCAGGGATATGAGCAGCACAGCACAGGCCTGTGCCTGCTCAGGTTACCAGTTATGTGGACCACTGTGTCCTCCATGTACAACTGACATCAAGTTGGTATCACTACTTCCATGCATATTACATGAAACTAAAAAAGCTTTTCACCATTCATCTGTCTTATTCTACTTGGATGCTCATGAAGTGGTCTGCTCAAAATGGAAATATTCCAAAGCATAACACGGAAAAGCAATAAGAGAGAGGGTGGAAGTGGAGGGTACAAGGGAGGAGGTCTCATGACAGTCTTCATTCTGGGTATTTTATATTTCCCACATCCTCATTTAAGTCAAATATTTTCATGTAAAACCAGAAGTTTGGTGGAAGGAAAATATTATTTTTGTATCAACTTTGTTGAGAACATAGTCTGTACTGACTTCATATGAAGATGTTGTTCAGTAATCGTGACATTTTGGTTTTTAGAACCAGAACATGAATTTAGGAAAATAATTATTGATATGCAAGCTTGAAAATTTCAGCTACCATTCTGAAGCACCGAATTTACATAAAATTCCTTTCAAGTGTTTAATTCTTAAAACAATTTCAAATAACACGTAAACCATTACTGAAGCAAAATTACATTTCAAAGTGATACACAGTGATCTAGCTGCTCAGCTATCACTGGTATTAATAAGAGTCACACAGCTTAGGTCCCTGTGCACCACTTGGGAAGTTCAGTGCCGTGGGTCTCCATTAATCACATCACAGAGGGAACATCCCATATCAGCTGTTTTTTATTAAAACTGCACAGCTCCATTTAAATATTTTATCCTTATCTATGTATCACTGTACAGAGACCCTCCCTCAAGCAATTATTTGCTATGAAATTGCATATTTGTTCATATTAGCAATGCTCTTACTCATAGTGGAAAGCCCAAGGTAAACTTGTAATGTCACTTGGGACAGTGAAGGTAACTGTAGCTATTTTATGATTTACTCATTTTATAGTAACAGCCATCTGCAGTCTGCTTATTTGCTTTTGCAATCCATATAGTGAAACAAAGTTACTTTTTTATTTTTTGTTTTGGTGTATGGTAACAAGGTTTACAAGGATGATATTTAGCATCTCTGTTCTGTGGATCATCAGGACACTTGAGATAGAACGGTGTTGATTATAAATGAAGGGGAAGGTCTTCAGGTACCCCTTTAGCATATGACTTCTTCTGACACTTTCACCTCGCTTACAGACACAGCAGGAGAACAGTGGATCTAAGTCTATCTAAGTCTATTAAAGGAAATGTGAAAGCTATTGAAATACCATTATTACTCCAAGTACCAACAGACACTTGAGATGGGTAGGCAATAGTAAATATCTTCCATGAAAAATTTTATAGCAAACACATACCAAAACTATCTTTCTTTTTTTCTTCCTATGCCTGATGAGAAAGTCCAACAACAACAACAAAATCTATGGTAAATCAGTTGACAAACTGGAATATAACTTTTGTTAGGGAAAATCACGGTCATCAGTTTAGTATTTTTTCACCTCCAGTAACCATCATTAATTTAGTGTCTTGCAATGCATGTATCTTCTTGGAAAGGTATTTGAAAATATTCACTTCCTCAGTATTTCATAAGCATATATGTTATTCTCAGTTTCTAGCACAATGAACTGTGGATATGCCCTTAATCACGAAGTTAAAGCAATGTCTTGATATACAACAGGAAAGATAAGTGTATGTTTTATATAATTTCCTAGATTTTGACAACTAACCTCATATTTTATAACTCTTATTTGACATTTGTAAACAACATTTTCAAAACAAGCTTTGCCAAAACTGGCATTTTGAATGATCGGTTGGTGGAGACAGGGTTACGCCTTCAGACGCTTAAAGCCAGAGTGATCTGCTTAGAAAAGGCTTCAAAATGCTTTTAAGATGGATATGGCTACTGAATGAAAAATGTTTCAACACCAGTTCAGATACTACTTCTTGAATAAAACATATTTCTGTAAACTATATAAATACAGTGTTTACAGCAGTTCAGAAGAGGAAAGACTGAATGTTGGAAATAGCTGTATTGATTTGTTTTGGTGTTAGCTCAGATACCAGTCAGTGGTACTGACTGTAGATGTATGTCCTTGTGGATGGGGTATTTCAATCAATATTTTATTGTCTGTGAGCACTTTTTCAACAAAAAATTGCAGTATCAGCCTTTGTATCAAATTGCATTAAATCATTTATCGGTATGTCCTGTTACTGGTTGTCAAGACTTTAACCAGGAAGGCCTTCAATATATTGCAACCATATGCATACTTTGCTGGATTTGAATATTTTAGCAAAATTTAGTTTTGTTTCATAAAAATGTTTATATTCTGGGGGCCTTTGGATCAATTATTCCCCTTCAGATCACTTGCACCTCCAGATGACACCTCCTAAACATCAATTTTATCATTTGCCTAGGAGAAGGTTTACAGAAACATATGTAAATGACATATTACCTACATGAAAACACACATTGGAAACAGAACAGAGAGGCAAAACTATAGAAGAAACTCCAAAATTTAATTACAGTAGAATTATTTTTTTTTTTCTTATTTGTGTTTTTTCATTCATATAACCCACATATGTTGGTAAAAGTACTACTGTCTGAAATTGAATTCTCAGAAAATCTACATCAGAGAAGAGGATATAAGCAATAAAATTTAATTTCTAGAGAAGGACCTCAGTGAAAATGATAACCTGTATTTCTCATATGTACGTACAATACACAGTCATGTTAAATCTTGAGACTTTTTCTTTTTACAATTGAATAGAGAAAACAAGTAATTAGGCCATGACTGCATTTCCTTTGCAATAGGTTTAAATGAGCCCTACTGCTTCAGTAGTAGCAATTTAATTTCTAAATACACATAATATTTCTCACTATGAAATATGTATCAAACATTTTCACATTCTGAATATTGCAATAAAAATGATGCTGTAAAGACAAATCTTGTAACAAATATTAAATACAGAGTAGAAACAAAGAAACTGAGTAATTTCAATCTTTAGTCTGCAAAGTCCTAAAGAACTAAAAGTTTGAAAAAGTAACTGTATTTTTTTGCCATCATTATCATTGAGTCTGGAAATGAAAATGTTTGGAGGCACAAGCACCCAGAATTCATTAGATTTCTGACCAGAAGTATTTTATTTATTACAGCATTATATTTGCAGAGCATTTCAATAATATTCACACTCATAATGTGAGTCATAATGTATAAAAACTGAAAGGCACATAGCAAATCTATGAGGAATTCAGATTTAGAGCAAAGACTACTGGATCTCAGACCTGCCTCTTAGGTTACCAGGTCCTGTTTTTAAAATGTGTCAGTGAAAGCCCTGAAAATGTTGCTGGTTAGAAGGGATTACATAGCAAACAAGAGTTTCATTTTCTTCAAACACTTTCTCAAAAGGGAATACTAATCCTATTTCATAGTTCTCTAGTCACTTTGTAAAATATTCAGTAAGAAAATTCCATGTAATTTACTCCAACCTGTAAAAACTGGAATCACATAAACAATGTATCTATCATCTCATAAAGAGTAACCTACCAGTTGCCAAGATTGCTTACAGCCGAAAGACAATATTAAGAAGCTATGATCACTATAATATATGAAAGACATTGGTTAGGTGTCCAGAGCTGGATTCCATGCGGTAGCTGCTTAGCTACTGTCCAAATACACAGAGAATAATAGGATAGTAAGTTGACTTGTCCAGTTCCTTGAAAATGTTCAGTATGCTACCAGCAACAGTAAATATTTAAGGAATTTAAGAGTGAGTTTTATAGGCATGTCATACTAAAAGAAAGAACAAGTGTTCTTAGTTTGAGTGTTTAGTCATGCATAGATGCTGCTGATATTACCTTTAGAGAGCTCAGAGATACAAACATAAAAATCTCAAAGAAACTTTCCAAAACATGCAAACCCAGTAAATATGAGGAAAAGGAAATTTCAGTTGCTCATTAAGAATGGTAATGTAGGTGTGTATACATGAACTAGGTATCTATGAGCTCATTATACTCAATGTACTAGAAAACAGTAGGTGGATTCTGGAGAGATACTCAGTGCACCCTGAGATACATATTTACATTTGGTGAGCTATATGGCTGTATTTACAGACACTTGCATTTAAGTAAATAGAGGTGAAATACCACATTAATAAAATTTTTGTTTGTATAAGACTACTTACTATAGAAGATATGGATTAGATTTTACGATAATCTGTTTGGAGGCTGACTCTTGCACTGATATCACAGCTTTTAATATCAATGAATTCAGATTCAGTGGGTCATATCCCACAGTGCATGAGCAATTCCCTCAGTTTGAAACGACTCTATCTAATTATTGGAAATTTAAAAAAATGTTACTTTTTTTTTTTTTTTCCAGTTGTCCTTTTTACTGTATCCTTATATGGTTTTAAGACAGCAAAATATAGTATCAAAGAAAGCATTTAGGACTAGGGGAACCCAAACTAAAGTCTAGCATTAAATGTAAATAGTGGTTTAATTGTTCCTATTAATTTTATTTTGGAATGTAAGCCTGTTCGCAGTCATTTGATCACAGTAGAGGTGATGCAGCGCTCTTGAATTAGTGGCCTATGAATTAAGTCTTCAGCCATCTTTTATGTCTATCAAATACACTGTTGATTTACAATATTCTGAGGAGGAAAAAATACAATTCTGATTAAGACTGTAAACATTGGCAGAACATGTAACAGAAATAGTAATGACATACATATATTATGCTTGAATCAAGAATGCCGACAGGCACAGCATATCTTTAAAGAAATATTGTGTAGAATATTAACTCATTTGAACTTAAGAGACAAGAGTTAATAAGTGATTATGTTGCATACCAAAATGTTCAAAATATTGTCCGAGTTGTGGAACGCTATGTGCATTGAAATATATATGCAATAAATATAGACATGTATACATACTAATGACAATTATATTCCTGCTTAGTCATTTGTAAATACTAATTATATAGCACAACATATTTCAAAACATTCAATTATGAGTACGTTTGCACATAATCACAGGTTGCCAATAATATATTTAAATTTAAATATGAAGGTCAGAATCACAAAAATGGAAGTTTCATTCTCAAATGTTCCTGTAGTTGAACATGGAGGAATATGTAGTTGAATATGGAGGAAAAAATATTCCAGAACTTTTCCGAGACTTACTGTAAGTAAACAAATTTATTTGAATGGAGTACCTCTGTCTGCAGTTGATGAAAGACTATAACAGTAATTCTTTTCTTCCCCTTGGACCAAATCATATAAGCCATCTGATGACAAATTTTTTTTTAAAAAATATTTTTCTCTTTTAGTTGAAAAGGGAAAGAGAATTTCACACACTCTTTTCTTTTAGAAATAAATTGGATCTTCAGTGATTAAAGCTGTGATATTGACAAATTTTAAGCTTTATTTATTTTTTTACATACAAGGAAATTGCAGCAGTATGTAGTATAGAAGAGTTACATGCAGTGAAAAAACTCACACATACTCTATGACAGTAAATTTTTGTTGTTGTCACTTTCAAAATTATGGTCTGCCAAATACTCTGGCAAATGAGATACATCATGAATACTGACACTAGAGAGGCAATGAGGCCAGAAGCAGAAGAAAGCAGTATATTTGCTTGAGTCTGATAGCCAAATCCTTAGTTTTAGTGTATCTTTTTTCTTTCCAATCTGTAACTTCAAAGAATAACAGATTTTTTTGTTTGTTTTTCCCCTCTATTTATGTTATGCTGGGGCTTATAATGAAGTAAACTTAAACTAGTATAGAGCAATAAGACCTATTTTAACCAGGATTTGTTAATTCAAGTTAAAAAAATAGGAAAACCAAAGTGAGTCTGCCCAACAATTTATACTACAAAACTCTTTTTTTTTATGTGGTTACAGGCTTATGAAATTTCCGTAATTCAGGATGAAATTCTCAGTGGCAGGTCCTTGCTCTTTTTCATTGTTACTTTTCTTTCGATAATTTCTAAAAAACTGGGAAAAATAAAGCCTAAAGAAACACCCACACACACATTTTAATGCAAACACATGCACAAATGCCTCTTCTGAAATTAGTAGAATACATTCTGAGTACTCTATGTAGCACCCATGGTATTTGGTTGCAATTAATTAAATAAATATATCTATTAATCTGTTAAGAAAAGGTATTATTCCATCTCTCAGAAAACTCCCCTCAATCAAACAGCATTTCAAATTCTTTGGATACTTTTGAGCTCTCAGTGATTTAGTTCGTAATTTTAAAATTATTTGACTGTAGATTTACTATCACAAAACATTACTATGAAAACAATATCTTTAAAAAACTTCAGATGAAATTAATTCTACGTAATGTGTATCCATAAATACTAGGCCATGCTTTAAACAGTAAGTAAACCAGTGAAATCCTAATCCATTCTGTGTATAGTATAACTGAAGATTACCCTGTGTGATACATTTGTGAGTTGAATTGCCATTGTCTAGACCATCTTTATTTTGGAATCTTCTAACTTTTGATTCCTTGAAATTGAAAACTCAGTAATAATCCTCAGATGTTACTTGTGTCAGACTGTAGTATGATCCTATCTAAAAGCACATCATCACAGAATGGTTGAGTTTGGAAGAGACTTCTGGAGGTCATCTGGTCAAATCCCCCTGTTCATGCAGAGTCAGCTAGAGCTGATTGCCCAAGGCCATGTCCACTGTGGTTTAGAATATCTCCAAGGATGGAGATTCCATAATCTTTCAGGGTAACCTGTGCCAGTGCTTACTTGCCTTCACAGTGAAAATGTGTTGCCTGCCATTCACAGGAAACCTCCTGTGTTTCAGTTTGTGCCCATTGCCTCTTGTCGTGTCACTGGGAACAACTGAAATGAGCCTGCCCCTCTGTCTTCTTTACATCCTCACTTCAGGTATTTATGCATAGCTACTATTTAACTTCTTCATTAAAGACATAAACACTCAGCAAGTTTGCAGGTAACACCAAGATGAGTGATGTAGTTGATTTGCTAGAGGAAAGGGATGCCATCCAGAGGGACTTTGACAGACTTGAGGAGTGCACCCATGTGAACCTCATAAAGTTCAACAAGGCCAAGTGCAAAGTCCTGCAGGCTGGGGCAACCCCCTGTATGAATACAGCTTGGGAACTGAACAGATTGAGAGCTGCTGTGCAAAGAAAGACTGGGGTTTAGTGGTGGATGAAAAACTGACATGAAACAGCAATCAATGTGTGCTGGCAGCCCAGAAAGCCAGGTGATCCTTGACCTCTACTGAGCTCTTGTGAGACCCCACCTGGAGTATTGCATTCAGCCCTGGAGTCCCCAGCACAAGACAGGGACCTGTTACAGCAGGTCCAGAAGAAAGCCACGAATATGATCAAAGGGCTGGAGCACCTCTTCTATGAAGACAACCTGAGAGAGTTGGGGTTCTTCAGCCTGGAGAAGGCTCTAGGGAAACCTCACTGAAGGCTTTCAGTATATTAACACTTACAAGAAAGAGAGCGAGCTTTTTAACCAGGGCCTGTAGTGACAGGGCAAGGGGCAACAGTTTTAAAATGAAAAAGGGTAGACTTAGATTGCATATAAACTAGACCTTTTTATAGTATGAGGATGGTGAGACACTGGAACAGGTTGCCCAGAGAAGTTGTTGATGCCCCATCCCTGCAAGTACTCAAGGCCAGGTTGGGTGGGGCTTTGAGCAACCTGGTCTAGTAGAAGGTGCCCCTGCCTGTGGCAAGGGGGTTGGAACTAGATGATCTTTAAGGTCCCTTCCAACCCAAACCATTCAATGATTCTGTGATTATTATTACCTTAATTTCAGTGACAGGATGGAATCTGTGCTAACATTTTTGCTCTTACGTCTGACAATCTGCTATGATTGTCAGATTCTTAAAAAACTTTACCAAGTGTTCATTGGCATTACAGTGATATATTTGAATAAACCCTTTATTTACCACTTTAAAGACCACCTAGTATTTCCATTTAGTCCCTGCTGCCTGTAACAATTACCATTATGGTAACCAAAAAATAAGTCAGTATACCACTTACTTTATGAGAGCCATTTTAAGGGCAGAAATATGGGGGTTTTGTTTTTGGTTTTGTTGTATTTCTGAAATAATTTTTGTTTCTGTTTTGTTGCTATCTTTTTTGCTAGATGCAGTTTTACAATTCGCTAGTTGTGATAATTCTATATTTAATTCACTTTTATATAAAATCTTTTTGTCATATAAAGTGATCAATGAAGGAGAAGCACCACAGGGAAAAAACAAACAAACAAAAAAACCCCACACCAAACAAAAAACCAAACCACAAACCCAAAAACGAACCAAACAAAATAAAACAAAGATAAATGTTGTTGACCAGAGTCAAGAATGAATGTTTCAAGTAAAAATGCTGATTTTTAGAAGACCAGAGTTTGATCACGTTATGAAGGACAAATAGTAAAAGTTTATTAGGGATGTTGGAGGGAGGGTTTTGTTTGTTTGTTTTTTGTTTTTCTCTTTTGTCTGAGGGAAATATCTGGACTGTGGCTTTTGAAAGAATCAGAGTTAAATCTTATTTATTATCACTTTCCTTAATGACAAAGAAAGCTACACAAACTAATCTCAGTACTAATACTAGAACAGATCCTTCAGCTACCTCTGGTGAAGTCATCCATTGAATGTAAAGTGACCTTTTGAAGTCAGAAATATGGAGAAGTTGAACAGTGGCATAAAAGCCAGGAAACTGCCAGCTAATTCAAATTTTTGCATCTAAGAGAAACCAGTTGTAAAACAGAGCCATTCTGTAAGATAGAAAACAGCTATAAAATGGCAAAGAAATGCTCAGAAAGCAATAATGTTGAAAGGGACTGAAAAGTCAAAGATCTCTAATACCAAGCACCCCAGTTAATGTCAAGAACAGTGTATAATTTGAAACACAGTAAAAAAATATAGCTTGTGATCTGTGCATTGGTTTCAGTTTAGTTTTAAATCGTTCTTTCTATGGATTAATTTTTCAACGTGTTACAAAAACCTCCTTCTTCAGAGAAGTTCTTGAGTAGATCTTGCAACGCAATCTTCAACCCCTTTTTTAAGTGGGTATAGTTAAGGGCTATGGCTCAAGTGGCAATGGCTCCCCTGCTGTGTGGAGTTAAGGCTGCAGGATACGGCATGGTCTGCACCTGCACTGGCATATCTCAGTCCTAAGCATGAGAGAAGAAAACTAGTTCCTATATAAGGCTAACACTTCTTAGAAGCATCAGAATTATTTATAGATGTGTTTTACCATTTTCCTAATAGTCTTGCATATCTCTGTCTTTTTCTTTTTTTTTTTTCTTTTTTAATGACATTAATGACATTTTCATGAAGTTAACAGGCCTAATCAATGTCCTTTTGGCTTATCAAAGTGGGGCAAAAATAGGAAACACAATATTATTAGTCAGCAGTAAATAAATAAATAAATGAAAGTTAAATATTAGATGGCTGCATCAATAACAACCACATGCTCTATAATGATGCAGACATAGAGAAGCAGCATTATTTTCCTCCATCAGTTACTTTGGGTTTTTTCTAAGATTTTTCTTTCATTCATTTTTCTTTGAGTCCGTTCTTTTTGCTTCTTGGGCACTATCCCTATGTTTCTTCCAGACTTTCAATTTCCCCACAACCTACCTTCTCATATTCTTTTATATATATCTAAACACACAGAACATCCTCATATTTTTTCATATAGATACAAACATACACATAAATAATCCAGAACTTCTTCTGCTCTCTTGTTCTCTTTTCATAAATTTTAAGACCAAGGGTAAGAGGAGAATACATGGCTGTTTAGGGTTATAATATCAGTACTCTTCCCTGTTCCAAGGTACAGGAGAGGTCACAAAGAGTCAAGTGACCCAAGACCAGTCTAGCTTTGCCTTATTTCTGGTCTGTGACCAGTGCAACCAGATTTAGGGGAAGCATTTAAAAAACAGGACATGTACTATATAAGACTCATGTTGACAGTTTTTTTTTTTTCCTGACTTACGTTTTCAACAATGACTGTTCAAATGAAAAGATTATTTCTAAACACACATTCTGCTGAACATTTCTGGAGCCAAGAAAAAAATTAAAAAACACAAAAAGTCTATTAAGACCAGCAAGACAGACAAGTATTATCAGAATACAGAATAGGGAGATCCATTAGGTACCTGACACAGTTATCTAAGACATACACAAGATAAAGCTACATAATTCTTTGGGGGTTTATGTTTTCCACAGAATGGTTAGACCTGTTGATCTTAAAGGTCTTTGCCAACCAAAATGATTTTATGATTCTGTGATATATGAATAATCAGTGTGACAATCTGCACTTGTCAGGGAGCCGACAAGTTCCTTTGTTCGTTTCTTGAACCAATTAAATGCTCTGGTTTCTTTATATACTACTATAGTCTCTACTAAACTGTTGTGCAGAAAAATGTCATCAGGTGACAGTAATGGCATCTTTTAAAGTATGTTAGCCCAGGAAACAGAATAATCCATTCATGTGTAAAGTGTCAATTACAACATGAGAACTACTACTACTACTGAATCAAACTAAAAAACATAAATACTTAAGGAGAGAAAGATGCTGAGAAGAGGATAAAGGCTGCACAGGGAATAGTGAGGAATAAGTTGAAAATAACTTATTTTTATAATATATATAAAAGAAATATATTTATTATATATATAATAAAAAATAAAAATTAATTAATAAAAATTTTTCTCTGAAAGAACAGGCAATATCAGGTATACTGATAAAACTTACAGATTTATTGGTATGACTGTTTTTAAACTAAAGGTAGACAACAACAGAAAATTAAACGTTCTGGTTGTTTCCCTAATTTGGCTGCTGGCCTTTGCATCCATGGTATTGAGTTTCTATTTGCTTGTTTCATTTAAACTGATGTGAATATGTGTAAAGGTAGCTGTGTCTGAAACCATTTTTAGTAGATAATTTTGTACCTGAGCAGTGACTGGCAAATACTCCTGGATTCCTTTCTGTTGCTAAATAGCACATTTATCATACAGTTATATCAGCCTTCATTTGGTGGTGTCTACAGGATAAGCAGATATGGGTAAGTTTTGCCTATACTAAGTGTTGGACAGATGTCTTGAATTCTTATAACAGTGCTAGAAATTTTACAGTTGTCCTGGCCTACTTTTGGCCCAGTCAAACAAACCTATTAAAAAAACCCAGTTCTTTTACTCTCAAATTTTGACTTTTCATCCTACTCAAACAAAAATTAAATTGTCTTTCAAAGCAGAAAAAAGTGCATAATTAATTATTGTCAGTGTTAACATCATATCCTCAAAAAAAGTCCCTGTACTAGAACCTAATTGCCCTCATTCTTACATTAGATAATACAAATTACCACTTAACATCCACCAATGTGATAAAAACTTTGCTGTGTATCTATACTTTTGTTTCTCCAGCACATAAGCATGAATTCACATGAAGACAGTTTTTCAGCTGATATATACAAAGTGCTAACTTTACTATTAACTATGAGAAATAGTAGAAAACTGATTTTTACGTACATACTAAAAATCGCCACCTTTTTAGCAACTTCTTACATTTTTCAATTCAGTGCTTAGACAATAACAAGGAATAGAGCTCCAGTCACCATTCCTTAAAATCATTTAAAAGGCCAGTTTGTGAGGAGTGTTAAATGACCTCACATTAAGAGGGACTCCATAAACCTTCTTATGTTATTCAGTTATGCAAGTGCTTCAAACAGCAATTTTCCTTCTCATCCTCCTTCTTTCCTCTTCACTTTCTGTCTACCAAGTAATTAAGGAGGAGGTAAGGAACAGTATTAATGGTTTCATCTCTCACAGCAGGTTGCAAAACATGACTAAGAACTGTGAGAAAAATACATTTTTTCATGCTAGTGGCAGATTACATGTAGAAGAGGCATGGAAGAGACCCTTTCTACTTGTCTGGCTCGGAACTTCTATTGAGCCCTGCATGGCAATGGCAAGGCTGTTACTAGATAAGGGTACAAATCCTAGACCTGTCAGTTAGGTTTATGGTTCTTTGATCAGTGAGTAATACTACATCAGTAAGACCATTCCTCAGGGATTGTTGTTCGCTATATTGATAATTGCATTACATAGCTAAAACATGGCTTAGAAATGAAGACTTATGAGCCTTTTTTCTTTCAAATACATTCCTGTTGTGCTAAAAATAAAGACAATTTATTTTGATTTACTTATGTGTAGAACTTGTGCCTTCATAACATACAAATCTATTTTTGTTACTATGCTTGTTTTTAACTAACTACAGTAGCACCCAAAGACTTTCACAAAAGCTTATTTCTTTTTAAATGTGGAACTTGTGACTTCATATCATGCAAGTCTGTTTAGTAGTCTTTTACCCAAAGTCTGTTCAGAAAAACTGATTCATTTTTGGGACTGCACTGCAAAAAACACAAGGTATGAATGGAAGTTATATGTAGCATAAGATAGCAACCCATGCACAAAGAGATCCATAATACATTGCAAGAAAGTATTTCTCATGTGATGTGTAGACAAAATATTTCCCAAAGGAATCTTGAAACAAATTTTTGTTTATAAGTTAAATACAGTGACTTCATAATTTTTATTTGACTTCCATTATTAATAATTATGAAATTAAAAGTCTTATCTATTTTAAAGCTATTCTTCTACTCTTGGAGTGATATATCTATTAACTGCTTTATAATAAATATCCAAGATAAATATCCATCTATCAGCTGGCCAAGGTCAACCCACCACATCATTAGGGGTACAGAATACAGAAAAGCCCCAAAGTAATAGTCAGCGAGATTTCTGAAGAAGCTTTATGCTGGACCATCATAAATATCTACAGTAAACAATTAATTATTTTTAAAGAATTAATTTAAATTTAATTTAAATTATTTTAAAAGACCAGATTATTATTAGTTTACTGCATATTAAAAATAAAGTAAGTGGAAACTTGAAGGGTATTTCAGAATTCTTATGATGTTGTAAGAAATTAACTTTCTTGTTGTGATTTATGGTGTTTCAAAACTACTAATTATTCAAGAGAGCCTTAATAACTGAGAACCATCTTTCTACCTAGTACAAATACAGATGTCACTGGCTTGTATCTTTTACTTCTGATTGACCCACAATCAACACAGATTTCACATTTCTGTCTTGCTCCTCTGCCTCCTAGTTATGTGTTTGGAAAAATCAAGATATACTCTTCAACACTGAACAGGTATTACTCCAGAAAGATTGGAGCTCAATGATTTGGAGGTGTGCAAAATCATTCAGGTGCTTCAGAAATTTTTGTAAGTACTTGAGTTTGAAAGTGAGCAGAATTCTGGGCTCATGCAGTATAAAATGATTTAAAATTACTGGAGCACTTTTCCTAATTTGGAAGAGGGAGAGTTTCCCAAATCAGAATGTGTGTTGGGTTTTTTTAATGCATAATGAACTACGAATGGCAGTTTCAATGTTTGATCACCCAAGACTGGATGTAGTGTAGATCAAATGTCAGGAGTCTAAAGAAACTAACTGCACTAATGACAGTATTGCAATGGACTATTAACCTGCTTTCTCTGCTGACACTTGCTACAATGATATATATGGCCAGGTCTTTGATCTCACTTTGCTTTTCACTCTTTTGACCCTTTAATGACATAGAATGCTAAAGGTTTTAGCAGCTGGATTCAGAGTATAATTTTTTTCCCCACCTTGCTTTCCTTTTTTTTGTGGTTATCAGAAACTATTTGCATAAGAGCTAAGAGTTTCAAAATATCAAGTTATCTGCCACAGTACGTTGCAAGGAGTGAAAAAAAATAGGAGAATGAGAAGTCGAAGTTCTATGATCTCTTGATATTGCCAGTGTTCCTGGCAAAGGACAGAAGAAATATATTTCTCTTTCAATTCAACCAGTTTTCTCTTTCAATCTCCACTAGAAGTGAAACCCCAAAATTGCTGTTATACAAATAGATGCACACAATCTACTTGAAATGCTTCATAGATGACATGAAAAAGTTTGTGCAAAATATAGTATTGTAGAATATTTTTTCCTAATTGTCTCATGTACAGTTTTCTCTTTTTTTTTTTTTTTTTTTTTTTTTTTTTTCTGGTTTAGTTTTATTTTGTTTAGTTTATGTTTTTCTAAAATCCAGAATCTATTTCTAGAAGTTCCTAGGGTCTTCTGAAGCCTGTAGTTTCTGCTAGATGTTTCTTGAAGAAATATCCTGATTTAAAAGGGACAGCAGCAGCAGTCTGTATCAGACAGCTGAGTGGGGAATATCAGGCTCCTGCTCATCTGCCTTGGGGAGCCCCAGTTTTAGCTAATACACAGGAGTGCAGCTAACACAAACATCAGCTGTCAACAGGGCAGGGGGTGTGAAGGGGGCCTAGAAGTTCTGCTCCAGACAGTTTAATACTCTGTGACCAAAGTGGTGATATGTTATGGCCATTTCTTCATCTTTTAGCAGCTGGAGAAAGTACCCATTGCAAATTGGAGTCCTTGACTCAGAAGGAGTTGCAAAGGGTGGGTGCTGCCACCCAGGCGTGGGGCTTCAGGGTTGCCTGGTGCCCCTCGTGCTCTGAGGTGACAGCAGGAGGTACAGGAGGAAGAAGTGAGCAGACTACATAGCATCAGGACACTAAAAGGGAGACTGACACAGACACTTTGCAGAGGCAAAAGCTTTGAGTCACGTGACACAAGGAAGGAGGAACAGCTAAAGGCAAGGTTTAATGGCAGGCTGAGACTTCAAAGATAGGGGGAAGTGGAAGCTTGTAGCAACAAGAAAGCTTCTCCACCAGCCTCAGCATTAGCGTGATAGCCTAATTGCCAGGTAAGGTGAACAAGCCCAAATAAGACAGGCCTCCAAGCCAGCTTGGTGTGGACTGACCGTCAACACTGAAAGGAAGCAGTGGGTAACAAGTGCTGGAGAGTCCCTTCTGCAAGGGACAGAGGCACCAATCGTTCATCCAGGCAGACTGTCCTGGGAGACTGGTTGCTTGCAGAGGGGAAAATTTAAGATGTTGCTGCTGAAAATCATCTGGCCTTTGGAACCAATCCTTGCCATTCATGCACATGAGCAGTAATACCATCAAGGGAGACCTGGAAAAAGTTGAAAGTGACTACACAGTCCTGGGGGTAAAGCTGGTGAGTAGGATAGCTTGGGAGGTCTTGATCCTACAGGTGAACAGGCAAGTCTTGGTTAGAAGAAGATGCATACTAAAAGTTGTCAACTGGCTGTGACTGATGCTGCAGGCAGGGCATTGGCTATTTTTACCATACTCCTGTATCTGAGGAAAAGGAACTGTTCACAAGATGTAAGGCTCAGTTAACAAAGAAGGGCAAGAACACCTTTCCTAGCAATTTGTTAACCTTGTGAGGAAAGTTTTAAACTAGGTTTGTCAGTGGATGGTGATAACAGCTTGCAGATAAGTCAGGGAACAGGTGGTAAGTCCTTGGGGAAGTTTGATGGGAGTAAAACTCATAAAACATGAATGTGATCATAAAACCTAAAAAAAAAAAGGCTTGTACACAATGCTAGCAGCCTAGGAAACTAACAGAATGCACAGCTTCATATGCACATGGAAAGTTACGGGCTTTTTCAGAAAGGCTTGAGTAAAAGAGGACAAGGTGGAATTTCCTTTTGCATCAGGAGCAGCACAGATGTTTGGATCTCTTTTGTGGAGTGGGTGGTAGAAGAAGTAGTTGAAGTCTTGCAGGTCAGGATCAGAGGAGCAAGGGATCTGTGGTGCGAGTTACAGACATCCATCCAACAGAGTACAACCAAACCAGAGGCTTGTGACAGCTTGAGGTTGCAAGTGCACTAGGCAGCATATAAGCCATATCAGTTTGCTTTGAACAAAGTGTAGTACAGGAGTGTGCTGGTTTTGGCTGAGATAGCATTAATTTTCTTTGTAGCAGCTAGTATGGGACTATATTTTGCATTTGTGCTGGAAACAGTGTTGATAATACAGGCATGTTTTCATTACTGCTGAGCAGTGCTTAGACAGACTCAAGGCTTTTCTCCTCCTCACCCCATCCGACCAGTGAGCAGGCTGGGGGTGCACAAGGAGTTGGGAGGGGGCACAGCTGGGACAGCTGACCCCAACTGACCAAAGGGATATTCCATACTTTATGATGTCATGCTAAGCAATAAAACTAGAGGGAAGGTTGGTGGGTGGGTTGCTGCTGAGGGACTAGCTGGACGTCGGTTGGTGTGTTGTGAGCAATTGTTTTCATTTGCATCACTTGTCTTTCTTGGGTTTTATTTCTCTCTTTTCCTTTTCATTACATTTTAATAAAAATATTTTTATTATTGTTCTTATTAATATAATATTGTATTTCAGTTATTAAACTGTTCTTATCTTAACTCATGAGTTTTCGCACTTTTACCTTCCAAGTCCCTTCACCCCATTCCACTGGGGGAGAGCGAGCTAGGAGCAGTGTGGTGCTTAGTTGCTGGCTAAGGTTAAACCATGACACGAGGGGGTCATAATTTCAATTAGCATGCATTCTAAAAGCAGTACTTTTTGTGAAAAGTAATTTATATTTATTCTTGAAATTGTCTTTGCTTCTGGCAAATGCTCTGTCACATTCTACATTGTGAAGAAACAGACTAAAATCATAGTTGTTTATGAAAATTAGTTTCTCTATAAAATTACAGCAAACAAGTAAAAGCCAGAATGTACATTTTCTACATTGATATTTTTATGGGCCTCATTGAACTTCCTATTTGGTCACTGCCAGACTGAGATGTTTCTGTAAAGATATATGCTATTAAATGTCTTGTTGACTGACTTGCCTTCAAGTTTCAACGCTCATACTAATCTCCATGTTAACATGAAGTTCTCCCATTATCTATTGCAATAGTTGTATCAGAGTATGTACCTTGAAAGTAAAGGAATTTCAGCACCTTGAATTATTGTCTAAAAGTTTTAGAAAAAATTTGCAGTGTGTTATTTGCCATAGTTACACAACACTGGATACCCCACTTTGTAAGCCATTAAATAAACATTTAGCAATAACACTGGCAAAGATACTTTTACCAAAGATATTGATGTTTGATGATGAAGACAATGACAAAAACAAACTATTTACGGTGTTGTAATATTCACAGGAAAATAACAGACTTCTCTGTCAATAAATTTTTGCTCAAGTGAGATTGTTTTTTCATTCCGTTGTTCATCTCTTCAAGCTATTGTTTTTGATATTAGTAGAAATTTCAGCTCAAGAAGGACCAAAGATCTTGAAACTCTATTTTTTCAAATATTTTTTTTCAAAATCTTTTCAAAGGTTGTGTGTGCATGGAGATACTGCAGTAAAAAAGTCCTCTAGTCATTTACAGAAAGCTGGCCTGTAAGGATGTGTGACATTAAGTGAATTAATTCACAGATACAAATGTTCACAAAATTGGATTCTGCAATTCATCCATCTTAGAAAAATGCATACTTTGCCTATATAAGCATGTGAGAACTATCCCACTGGTTTAAATGGTAAATAATAAGGCTACAACATTTATCATATGATATAGGCTAGAGCCCTTGGTCCTTAGCATGAAAGTGATACTATGCTTAGACTTACCAATTTTAATGTACAAAATAAAAGATCAGATGTGCTTCTATGGCTTTTTAAAATCATATCTGATTTTTAAAAATGTAAAGAAGCAAGAGTATTGTGGCTGAATTATTATTAGAGAAAGTGATAGAAAATCAGAACTACCAGCTAGTGAAAATTCTGTTTCATTGCATTGAAAATATTTTCTTGAGATATATACTGTACAGTAAAGATGGTTAGATCCACTGAATTTTTTTTTGTTTGTTTCTGTTAGCGTAACATCAAACTGTTAAATCACCTTCCAAGAAATGCAATCGTTTCATTAATGCTTTGAAAGTCACATCTTTATTTCTCTCTTTTCAGGAAGACAAATACATTCTCTCCAGTAGGTTCTAGAGTAATACCTGGCTTTCTTTTCTTCTTCATCCTATTGGTAACTTAGAGTGTAGCTAAGATTTTCTGTTACTCAGGTCTCTATCCTCCACCATTTCAGTTTTACTCTGTTTAAAAGGAAACCTTTCCTTCCAAGATTATTTTGTGAGAATCTGACTACCAGACTGAGGTTTGTACTTCCTGCTAATTCTCTCTTTCTCTAACCCACCCCACCCCCAACCAACAATACACAAAATATCTATACACATACAAAACATATATATGTATATATATGTGTGGGTGTAGGTGTGTTTTGTTTTAATAGGACTACATTTTCATTTAATGGTTATTTCACATTTAAGGCCGGAAGATTCCCCAAACTGAAAAATGTTGCCTCTAACTTCAATGGGACAATAGACATTAATTCTCTTCAGTCCTGCTGCTTCTGCTGCTACACCCAGTATTACCATTCTCCTTTGAAAAGAGGGATAAAACTCACTTAGAATTGAGTTTGTATTTAAACTATTTTTCCTTTCATCCTATTCTACTTTCTTGTGTTTGGTTTTTTTTTTTTTTTTTTACTTACTCTTCCTTTATCTACATAATAGAGGATCCTCTTTGTTTTAACAACTTTGACAGGTCTGGCTATGTATGGCTTCTAGAAGCTTTTATGCAGATCTTTATTTTGAACTCTAAAACAGCTTCCTTTATGATCTTTGTTTATTTCCATTGTTTATAGACCATCTACGTAATAATTTCTGAGATTCAAACTATTTTTCCAACTGTTTCTGAAACTATCTATGAAAACATCAAGTATTTGATCTCATTTTTATTTTTTAAGAGGGAATACAAATTCCAGATAATTTGTTCATTTGTGATGTGAAGAAATCTAAGATTCATCATAATTCAACCCCTTGAATATTTTATCGCATTTGCATAATCTTTTCTGAAAGCAGGATTTTGGTATGTTTCATTTAGTTTAAATTAAATAAACCTGTTATCATTTCCATTTTTGCTATGTTTATAACATTTGTCAAAATGAAAATAGACAAACTGAAATTACATCACGTCTTGATAGTTCTGTGACTATATGATAAAGACATCTGCTAATTATGATATACAGAAAAAAATATTGATCTTGCCATTATCAATAGTATTTGTTACCTAAAGTGTAACTTAAAACTTAAAATCTCTTTAATTACATGGTATTTTATTCCTCTAGGTCAACAGCTAGCCATTTCTAGATCCAGTCACTTTGGAATATAATAGATTCCCAGCCCTACATGCATAAGAGATCTTTTAACATCTTACCTTACCTTAATATTTGACACAAGCATGTTCTATTTCATTTGTATTACTTAGTCATTTTGGACCTTGAAACTTCCCCTGTACAGAATCACAGTATGGTCAGGGCTGGAAGGGACCTCTGGAGATCATCTAGTCCAACCCTCCTGATAAAGCAGACTCATCTAGAGCAAGCTGTAGAATTGTGTTCAGATGGGTTCTGAATGTCTCCAGAGAAGCAGACTCCACAGCCTCTCTGGGCAGCCTCTTCCAGTGCTCTGTCACCCTCAAGGTAAACAAGTCCTTCCTCATATTCAGATGGAACCTCCTGTGCTGCAGTTTGTGCCCATTGCCCCTTGTCCTGTCGCTGGGTACTACCGAAAAGACCCTGGCCTCATTCCCTTGACATATGCCTTAAGACATTTGTAGGCATTGGTAAGATCCCTCTCAGTCTTCCCTTCCCCAGGCCAAACAGTTCCAGCTCTTTCAGCCTTTCCTCATAAGGGAGATGCTTCAGTCCAAATGCTCGTCCCCTAGTCATCTTCATAGCCTTCTGCTTGACCCTCTCCAGTAGTTCCCTGTCTCTCTTGAACTTGCCTCACCAGGGCAGAGTAGAGGAAGAGGATCACCTCCCTCAACCTGCTGACCACACTCCTCCTAATGCACTCCAGGATCCCATTGGCCTTCTTGGCCACCTGGGCACACTACTGGCTTATGGGCAACCTGCTGTCTACCAGGACTCCTAGGTCCTTCTCTGCAGAGCTGCTTCTGGCGGGTGGTACTACACTGTACTAGCCTGTACTGGTGCATGGGGTTATTCCTCCTAGGGAGGAGGAATGCAGGACCTTACACTTACCTTTATTGTACTCCATTACATTCCTCTCCACCAAACTCTCCAGCCTGTCCATGTCTCCCTGAATGACAGTGCTGCCTTCTGGTGAATCAGCCACTCCTCCCAGTGTTGTATTACCAGAAAACTTGCTGAGGGTACACTGTCCCTTCATCCAGGTCACTGATGAGTAATTTGAACGGGGATGGACCCATTACTTATCCGTGGGGAGCACCACTAGCTACAGGCTTTCGGCTAGGCTCTGTGCTGTTAATCACAGCCCTCTGAGCTCTTCTTAGTCCACCTCACTGTCCACTCATCTAACCCATAATTCCTGAGCTTACCTATTAGGATGTTATGGCAGACAGTGTCAAAAGCCTTGGTGAGATCAAGGTAGACAACATCTACCACTCTCCCCTTGCTTACCCAGCCAGTCATTCCATCATAGAAGGCTATCATGTTGGTCAGGCATGATTTTCTCTTGGTGAATCCATGTTGACTTCTCCCAATAACCTTCTTTTCCTCCACATGCCCTGAGATGACCTCCAGGATGAACTGTTTCACCACCTTTCCAGGAATGGAGGTGAGGCTGACTGGCCTGTAGTTTCCCGAGTCCTCCTTCTTGCCCTTTTTGAAGGCTGGAGTGACACTGAATTTCCTCCAGTCCTCAGGCACCTCTCCTGTTCTCCATGACCTTTCAAAGATGATGGAGAGTGGCTTGGCAGTAACATCTGCCAGCTCCTTCAACACTTGAGGGTGTATCCTGCCAGGGCCCATGGATTTGTGGGTGTCAGATTTGTTTGCTTAAGTGATCTCTAACTTGATCCTCCTTGACCAAGGGAAAGTCTTCCTTTCTCCAGATTTCCTCTCTTGTCTCCAGGGCCTGGGAAACTGAAGGGCTGGCCTTGGCAGTGACAGCTGAAACAAAGAAGACATTTAGCAACTCTGCCCTCTCTGTGACCTGCTTCACAACAGCACCCACCTCATTCAGCAGCTGGCCCACATTTTCCCCAGTCACCCTTTTCCAGCTGACATACTTGAAGAAGTTCTTCTTGTCCTTGACCTCCCTTGCCAGATTTAATTCCAAATAGACCTTAGCCTTCCTCATCGACTCCCTGTATGTTTTGACCACATCCCTACAGCAGTAATGATTCTGCCATTCCCAAGCAGCACAACCTTTTGAAGTCTGTATTCTGTGATTGATAATATAATTTATCTCTGTTCTTCTAATTAAATATAGTTTACCATTCTGCACTAATTGATATAGCTTTTTTATTTTGTTTTCCAGGTTTTCAGCATCATAGTTGTTTCCCTCTGACCTCATTTAATTTCTTGGGGCATAATTCTTTCACTAACAATATCTTTTATTCAATGATCTAGTTGGCATTAAAAGCTGATGAGTTCAATTTGGTTGAACTATTTTGCTTCAACTGATCTGATTCAAAATACTTTCATTTTAAAAGTTTTAGTACCATTACATTAAACAAATTTTGAATATATGTTTCAAAATAAAATTAAAAACCTATGCAAACTAGCAGCTTTGTTTTTAATAGTGAATAGCACTGTTCCTCTTTATTCTTTGAGATTAAATGGTAAATTTTTAACTCCCCAAATCACTAAAATAAACAATCAAAAAAAACCCAAACCATAATAAATACCTGCTCTGATCATAAGAACATACTTGAAACAATTAAATGAATTTTGATAACTTATTAAGGTATCAAATGAAATGCCATAGAAATATTATTTTGTGTGCACTGAATTTAGTTTCTACGTACTGGATATTGTTGACATACTGTGTTATAAATGTGCTAGCTATGGGTAAGCAGTACTCTCTGGGTAGGGAAGAAGCCATTGCCCTTACTCTCATACAATCTCAAAAGTTCTGGGTATCATTAAAGCCCCAGTGATGAACTGAGATGAGGAGGAGGAAGCTGAAGAGCCTTCCTAGCTTCCCCTCTCCCTTTCTCTACCAGTAAATGAAATATTTCCTCCCTTAAGTAAGGAACTATATATTTTGCTGTAGAGGAAATAATAAATCCTGACACAAACTAAAGGAAACAATATTATCTAAAACATTCAGCAGCTATTCTTGAATTTGAAGGACTGCAGCATGTAGTCCTAATTTGTTACCTTTGTTCAGGAGTGTATACAAGGGTTCTGACTACTGCTAAATTGTAATCAAATGCAGATATTTTGGATCTAAACTGTTGTTTCAGAACACCTTAGTATTTCCATGATAATATATAATAGACAAGTAACAAAACACAGACAAGAAAATAAGCTTTTGAGGAAGGAAAGTGACATAAAGAAAAGAAATTCAAACCACAATCTATCTTGGATTATATAGTATGGTCTAATTTGAGTGTACAGACATATCTGCTTCATTAACAAAGTCATTAAAAGTTTTTTGATACCATTCATACATTACTGTTGCTACAAAAAATGCTAAAAACTAAATAGCAAAGCACATTATCCAAGGATTCAAGAGTGTTTCATTCACTGTGGAAGAGACATATGGGAAGTGAGGAGAAGTGGCTAAGCATAGTATGAAATAGTCTGTAAAGAAAATAATAGATCTAATAAAAAATAGGTTTATGGTGACATTTGCCCACAGTGAGATTATATATACACAATACTTTCAGACAGTACATCCTGATGTTTTAATTCCCCCCAAGCTTTCTTGGTTTCTGTCTATAGGGAAATATTCATCTGCAATCTATCATGGCCTTTGGCAAGTAAATTAAATTCTTATGATCCAGTGAATGCCTGAAGTAAAAGATATTATTTAATTAAAAAAGCAATTAAGAATAAGACAGGAAAAAAATGCACGGAGGTTAAAAAAAAAGAAAGAAAAAAAAAAGCCCTATAATCAAGCACAAAAGAGAAACACAAACAAAATTACAAAAATCAGCTATAAAGTAAGGTTTGTATTAAACATACCAAGAGGAACCTACAGAAATTAAATGTCAGCAGAAAAATGTCACAAAAGTACAGCATTCAAAATTTAGCTTGATGTCATTTCATATAGAGGTTTAAACAAACACACCTGGAATTCTGAAAATTAATGAAATCCAGGTAAAATGCATGAGAAGTTACATGTTCCTTCTTAAAGTATTATGGCTGTATATCAGAATAAATGGCCTCCAAACACCAAGTCCCTTCTGGAAAAAACCTTGATGACCATTTTATGCTCTCTTATTTTCAATTAAAATGCAGTTAGGCATGTAAAGTATTCATGTAGTGGTCACAACTTTGGGAAAATCAAATTAACACCATTTTGGATATAATTAACATTAAGTGAACTGGTTTTCCCCACATCAAAAATTTCTGTAGAGCCTCTGTATTTGTAGAGATAAATTATTTGACTTTGGGCCATCAATGAACTTAACACAGAGCTAGAAACTGATATTTCTTATTATTACGTTACAGTATATTATTGTATTGTGACTGTATATGTGTAGGTATTTATATGTACATATGAGAAATAAGATTTTAGAAAAGTTCATGTCAATATTGGTTTTCCATTTTCTGCAAGGGCTAAGGCTGACAGCCTGCTTTATGGTTACTGACACACCATGGTCCTCTGATCTCTCAAACTGAAGTTTCTTTTCCGTCGTTGCTGTTTTTAAAAGTGTAATTTCTGTACCAAAAGAAATGGTGCATATTTACCTAAGGTCATGAAGTGCCTGGCACTTGTCCATTGACATTTTCCTGAGGGAAACACCCTTCCCTCTCCGCTTTCCCACCTTCCCACCAGGTGTAACAGACCCCAGCCTTCTATGCTAGACTGGCAGAGCACCCTTCTTGCCCTCATCACCCAGACATACTGCTGCCAGTGACTACTACAGAGAGCTTCATTTCCACAAACTTAAAACTTCCCAGTTAGCGGTGTGAGTCAAATTCCTCTTCAGCTCATCTACATTAATTTGAAGTAACAAATAAATGGGAAAATCTAGGCTTAGGGAAGGAGATGTTTATATAGAAAAAACATTAATGCAATTGATTTAAGGATGTTATTCATTCATCCAGTCTCATGAAACCAAAAAAGTCTAAATCATGAGGAATTACTTTTGTTATTCTCAGCTCTTCTGATTTTTATGGTGCATATGGTCTTCAAAATGTCTTTTATGAGTTGCTTTATACACTCTGACAATAGAATTAGTTCAGCTAATTGTAAAATGTAAAATACTTTTTTCTTTAGTTCAGTTGTTCTGTGACTCCCCTCCTAAATATCAAGTTCAATATATTCAATTGATTCATCATATGGAGTTTTACATTTGTGTAGTACCTCACACAGTACAGTAATATTCAGGTGATCTTCTTCAACAAACTCAGGATAATACCTATTTGTTTGGATCAAACAATTTAGCACAGGATCAATGTAAAGTATTTATGAAGAATGATTTCATTAAGTCAATAGATTCTGTGCAAATGTCCTCATTTGTAATGGATGAATTTAGAATACTTCTTCTTTGCTTCATGGGCAATGACTGACTTAACTGACTTCATGTATTGTAATACATATGATATCAGTTCATTCTTTCAATGATCTGAGCAGCCTTTTACAATCCTTCTTGCTTTCTTGCATATCACCTTGTTGCTCAAAGCAGCTAAATGCTTGTTTTGTTCCAGTTGAGTATCTAAAGTGTTTTACATGACATATACAATTAATGAAATGTTGTATTACTTCAATTACAAGCAAAAACCATCAAGAAATATAAATGCAAATCTGAACTCCCAACAACAGTTATCAGAGCACTGACTACAATGATCAAAACGGCATTTCTACCCCAAGACTTCACCTGAAGTAGAATTGGAGTAAAAAGATTGAAGGAGTATAAAAGACCCATTTTGTTTCACTGATTTTGGGACTTGAGATCCAAAAGAAAACATGGTGATTAAAGGTTTCTATCACGTATATTTAGTATCCCTACCATCTTGTCTGAACTTCTAAGTTACACCTAAACTCTTCTGTTTATTCTCTCTGTGGATGCAGGACTCTGGCATTCTTAAGTTATTTTTCTAGATTAAAGTAGCTTTCCCAGAACATATCTGTGATAACTTTAAACTGAAATTTCTCACATCTAGGTAAATCCATTATAAATGAAGTTGATTTTATGTACAGTCATTTTTAGTGGAAAGAAAATTGTGGTAGTGCCACTACTCAAGCACACGATAATGTCCATGTCTACATTATATTTTATATTTTGACCATTTTTTTTAATTTTGCCAAATCCAGACCTCCCTGAATTCAAAGTCTGGTGACTCTATTAGCATATGATTGTTTCCAAATTAAAAGTCTAAGAACCTCAAATGAGTTATAGGCTCAGGCGCAGCACAGTTTAATATGGATATATGTCTTTTGGATGAGCAAACATTTGACTTTGACTCCAGCACAGGTCTTTTTAAAAAACGTTGTGCAGATGCTTTTTCAGGTATAAAAACATCTGAGGAGAGGGTTCATAATCTTAGCCTTTGAAACAGCAGTGTTTCCTGCAGAAAGCTCTAAAATGACACATCCAATGATTTGTTTTTAAATAAAAGCAGCACATAAAACCTCCCTTACACATCCCACTTTAAACACCAAATCCTGATCTCACTTACCCTCAGATATGATTTCTAAATTATAAAAATTCATCAGAATTTTAAAAATAATTGTATTTATATGCCCATAGGGGCATTCTACCTGATGTATAATTTGGTTCCTTCTTTTCCAATTTTGTTATTTGAATTTTGTTCATGAGTCTCGAATAGTTTGTTTTTAGTTACTGTTCTTCATAAAGCATATTCCTGTTAAGACTTTTCAGCTAAGTTAGGCAGGAGCTATTGCTTGATACTGGTAGTTATGGATGGCTAACCAATGATAACAAAAGAAGACTGAGAAACACTTACTTAGATTTCCATAGCAACAGACATCTAGGACACTTTTCACTAGGAAAACTAAAGCACGGGGACAATTAGCATGCTTCATGCTATGAACGTCTACATATTGCAAGATAGATCAATCTAATTTTCCTCTTTACCTGCAATTAATTATGTTTGATAGTAATTTAGAAAGTTGGGTTTTCTTATAGTTTTTCTTCCAGATTAAAAAGAAAAAAAAAAGTTAAGATGTGGAAAAAACCTTATCAGTTCTACAGATGATAGATGTGGGGTTTGAGAAATAACCACAAATAACCAGATGCTTTTTAAAAAAGAATTATCTTTGGATAATCCATAATACAAATGTAGAAGCGTGTTGGAGATGAGAATACCCTATTTTCTCTAGCTACTTCTAGCTCTTGTGCTCGGAGGAACACATGTCTGCATCAGTTCTGCCCTTACAGGTCTTCCCCTACTGAGTTAGTGCGTTTCTGACAGATGCTCTTTCTATCACAGAAGGGAGGCCGCTTCTCTACAACTGCTTGTTCTTTGACCTGGTCTCAGCACTAAGCCTCTGCTTTAATGGTGGGGATCATCCCACTCCACCTCACATCTGCCTTTGCAGTAACCCTGCTGCTATGCTGCAGCCTCAAACAGTGCTTTGCTCACATTATGCAATACTCCATGACACAATGTATAATTTCATTATGGCACACATTGCTACAGGATGTTATGGAAGCTAATAATTTAAATTAGTTTTAAAAGCTGTTAGGGAAATTTATGGAAGAGAAGGCCACTGAGGGCTATCAAGTATGAAGATGCAGACTCTAGAAGAGAAGGTATTAAGCCATAAATGACTGAGACACAGTGGATAGTTTCACCACATACTTCTTGTGGTTTTAATTACTTTTTGCCCTAGAATATACTGTTGGCCATGGTTAGAGACAAAATACTGAACTAGAGAAATATTAATTCTTATCAAAATGGCATTATGATGTTATTTACCTTACAACACCAGGTAGAGTTGACCTTTTTCAAAGCAGAAACTTTCTTTCCAGTGATGCTTGCATAGTAGTGCTTAAATTCCAGCTTTTTTATTTATTTTATTTTGTTTCATTTCTGTACTTCAAACCAAGCAAAGACCTCAAAACTTTATGATTCATATTCATTTTATAATACCATAAATTAACACCAGATTACAATTATCACTGGCATATTTAGTTCAACTATAGATTCAATACAGTTTCCACTGGGAAAAAAAATAATAAATTAAAAGTAGGTTGGGAATATCATGTTGGATATACCCTTTTTTTTCTAATGTGTCTGAATTATACACCAAATTATATAATTGTATATACAATAATATAACACTGAATGATGCAACATAGCCAAATTTCAGGTGAGGGGGAAGAAAAGTTTGTATATTTACTTGGTCATACACTATATATTGTTGTGCTCTACAACTGAGCAGGTCCCTTCTTCTTCACCTTCTAAAATGTCCTAAAAAGGTGTCCCAAAGCAAGTGCCATCTCTTTTCTGCTGCTCTTAGTAGTATGACAACGTGTCAAGACACGTTGACAAGAGTGGAACAGGTTCTAAAGGAGAATTAATCCTCCTGTGGCAAAGAGTGTATGTGTAGTTTTTTCTAGGATGTGAATATGGAGTACTCTCTTATCACTGTCTACATGCTTAGCTTCTTCTTCTGTGGTAATGGGAAGTGTAGTGAATAGCTGTCATCTGGCCATAGCTGTCTTCTGATGTTATACTGAAACTCATTTGGGGTAGACATGGGACTGTAAGAGCCTGAAGGTACTTGGGGTTTTTAATTACAGGTATCATCCCATGAAAATATTATGTTGTACACATCCAGCTTGTAAGTCACATCAGCAGCAATACAGTGATTTCTGTTTATTTCCATCATGAAGGAGACAAACAGTTAACAGGTGTGTTTATATGGTACAAAAAGCTTCAGGACTCTTGCTGAACATCACATACAAATAATTAAAAACTACCATGTATCAAGCAGTGTTGAGCCACCACCCATTTGATCATTTACTTCTAAGATGTAGCTCAGTATCTATGAAAATGAGGTCTTAATTACAAATTTGTCACTCATTCTGCATCTAACATGTTTTGTTGGAATTACACATATAAATGTACAATATGTTCCAAACAATTAACAGTTGGTATATAAGCAGGGTGGTACCTTAGTTTTACTTAGCGATATTATTATGAAACAACCTGTTTGTGCCATAGCTAAATGACAATAACAATGATTATTATCGACTTGATTATAAACAGGATATGCCTCTGGATAAAATAATTTCAGTTGTGCTATTAATCGAAATAAAGTAAAACTAGCAGTATTAATAATAATAACAACAATAGCAATAATTGTAATGAAGAGGAGAGGGAGAAAGGGGAATAAAATCCAAGGGGGGGAGGGGAAATTTGAACAAACCCAATAAAAAAACCCAAGTGATATACAATACAATGGTTCACCACCTGCTGACCAATGCCCAGCCAGTCCCCAAGCAGTAATTGGCAGCTTCCAGCCAACTCCCCCCGGTTTGTATACTGAGCATGATGTTCTATGGTATAGAGTATCCCTATGGTTAGTTCAGGTCAGCCATCCTTGTTGTGCTCTCTCCTGGCTTCTTGTGCACCTGCTTACATGGGAAACTGAAAAGTCCTTGACTTAGGGTAAATGCTGCTTAGCAACAGCTAAAATATCAGTTTGTTATCAACATTATTCTCATACTAAATCCAAACCACAGCACTATGACAGCTACTAAGAAGAAAATTAACTTTATCCCAGCCAAAACCAGAATGGGGTATTATGTCTATTTCAGGGAAATAAGATAAAAGTAAATGTAACTTGTTTACACACCTAAAAGGCTCCCTATTTTTATATCAGTTTGCTTTGTGGAATGGATGAAAAATTTTCTTTAAACACTTCCAGGTCAGAATGGTGAGTGTAATCAATGGAATAAATTTAGTTTCTGTCTTTATCTAGTATAATGTTTCTAACATCTATTTTAATTTAGAATTATGTTCCAAGACTGTTGTTCTGGAATTGAGCTAGAAATATTGTGAAGGGCGTTCTGCACTGGGGAAAGGTGAGGTTCAGCATCTCAATAAGAAAACCCCAAAGCTAAACATTGTAATAAGATAAATGCTTTAAGAAGTCAGAATAAGGAAGGGAACATAGGCAGCAGGTAAATCTTACATCCCATTGGATGCTGGGCACCTGTGTTTGTGCAGCATCAGACAGATCCTGGTTGGATTCTCCCCTGGTGCACTGTGAAGAGCGGAGCAGACCCTGACCACAGAGAGGTCTCCCGTTTGGTCCTTTGAGCTACCCTCTAATTTACTCACAAGAAAACTCTGTTCCTACAGGATGTTATGAGAACTTGTTACTGCACTGTTAGACAGCAGGTGCTGTAATCACTGGTTTGGGAGCTGCCTGCAGACTCCTCTGTTATGGTGAGCTGCCTGAGCTGGTTCTGTGGGCGAGGGATGTCAGCAGCACAGTGCGGGCCTGAAGGTCATTCTGGACATGCAGCATGGTGCCACACAGGTTTGTGTCTGCTCAGGTGAGCTGCAATGTGGGCCACTAGCTCCTAAACATGCAATGACCTCCTGGTCAGCATCAGTACATTCCACTCCTTGCTACATTTCACCTTCCCAAAGACACTCTAAATTGCAGATTGCATTAATCACAGAGATTTCTCAAGATCTAAGTAGGAGTCCCAGTAGGGCAGACATGGCCCATCCAAGATCACCAACTTCTTGAATACAATATCATCTACAGGTCTTCCAGTGCAGGGCAGGGAGACTGGGGGGTTGGATTTCAGTTAAATTTGTAATACTGACCTTCTAAGGAAAAAAGAAAAAGTAGTGGCAGCAGGATATTACATTTTATGAACCAGAATAAATTGCACTGCCACTCAAGTGGTCTGCTTAGACTTGTAGAAGAGAGAATCAAATGAGTTACTAAAGTTGTATTTAATTTAATCATCCACTGTTTAATAAATGCACAGAACTTAATACATTATGAATATTGATATTGGACTGTTTATTTTAATTATGATACCAAGCTGAAGAATATAAGCTCACTGTGTAAAATATCAATCTTGATCTTCCTTTATTGAATGTTTACCACATTGCTAATGTGTAGAAACAGCTTTATTTCACTGTGTCATTTCATGAAAGTGAGCTTTGAAAAGTCATATATAAAAGACTGGGGGAAAAGCAACAATTATTTACTTTGCTACTACGAATTTTGAATTTTTGAAGCGTGAAACTCCTGAACTGAAGAAAAAACACGTTCCCCACCTCCCAGTCTGTAGCAAGCTGTATTGCAACTCCTTGAAACTATATAGAAAAACTCATATTTTATCCAGTATTTTCTGGTGTAGGCTATCAATATTATCTGACTTAATTGAACTCCAGTTTTAGACACCAAATATCACAAAATATATTAGACAAAGTGCGATTATTCCAGCCCACTTGTGGAAGGAGAAAGAAGTGATGGATGACCTCTGCTTGCACTAAGCCCTGGAACATAACCTCTTTTCTTTAAAGAACAGTATTTCCAATTCTAGCTGCCACTTCAGATAGATAGCTGCCTGTAGTGACAGGACAAGGTGGAATGGTTTTAAACTGAAAGAGTGTAGATTTAGATTAGATATAAGCTGGACTGTTTTTTAAGATGAGGATGGTGAGACACTGGAACAGGTTGTCCAGAGAAGTTGTGAAATGCCCCATCAATGAAAATGTTCAAGGTCAGGCTGGATGGGGCTTTGAGATACCTGGTCTAGTGAAAGATGTCCCTGCCCATGGCTGTTACAACTTAACTGGAGAAAAAAAATCATAGAATCTTAGACTGGTTTGGGCTGAAAGGGACCTTCAAAGATCATGTAGTCCATCCACCCTGCCATGGCCAGGAGTCAGGTTTTCACGAGAATGGCAGGACAGAGAAAGTCAGGAAACAGGCAGCCCTTCCTTCTTATTATTACTTTCTGTTTATCAGAAAATAATCAAAATTAAAATATTTAATTACTCTTCAACCATTTATTAATTTCATTGTTGTTTTTAAACATTGTCAAATCTGGCAGTTTACTTGCATCAATAAGACTAAATCAGAGGCCTAACATGGTCAGAACTAATTTGGATGTAATACTGTCTGGCTTGGTATGACAAAGGCAGACTTAGAGACTACAACACAAACCTGATTCATGCAACTGACAAGCATGACTGAGCTTATAGCACTATCAAACGTTAAAATAAAAAAAATAGGTAGACCTCCCAATGGCCTCTGTGGGATGATCTGGAAACAAATGTGACCACTAGAATCCAGAAGAAGGAATATGCCCGCAGTGCCAGGCAGACAGCATATGAGGTTGCAGTGAATCTTGAGACAGGCTTTTGTGTTTTCATATTCTGGCCAGACTCTTGCACCTGAGAGAGGTTTGTAGGATGGCAATAAATCTCAGTCCATTAACACTTGTCCTGCATGAGAGGGACAGAACACATTTCCTTAGAGCAGGCAACTTATCAGGGCATATTTTGCAAAATTTCTTCCAGTATCATAGCTATGCTTGATACCTGGGAATATGGAGTTCTACATCCAGAGTAAGATGGAGGAGACATCAGCAAAAGCTGTATCACTGTCACTACATTTTCTGAGACTCTTCCTGCCATTCCTATTCTAAGTTGGTATTCATGTCCTTGAAATAATGATGCCAGGTTACTCTGCATCTTCCAAAAGCTTTTCTCTCCTTTCTTTTTTTCATGAGTGTCCCCATAAATCTCCACAAGAGAATGGACAGCTTTCCAGAACCTATTCCTGCAAAGTACCTTATCCTTCTCAAAAGCTGGGGCAGACCAACAAGAATGAAGCCATTCCTGAATGTTCACTATTTCCTGCAGAAATGTGAGGAGGAGATGATAAGAAGGTATTGCTATTTCCTCATCATTGTAGGATGTCTGGATGGCAGGACAGAAGTTCCACATACCTGAAGTTCTGAGAATACATAGCACCATTCCCAAACACCATCCTTTTCACAGTCCTGATTCTGCAATAGACCCATTGCTTCTTCAATGTGCTCTCTGAAGACTGAGCGGAGCTACAGATAGGATGGGTTATAACATGTTGTCAGGGTACCCTTGTGCTAACCACAACAGTGTAGAGTAGAAGAGGGATTTTTTTGGTTTTGGGTTTTTTTTTCTTGTAATTAATTAATTAATCTCTGCAGTGTGGGAAGGCCAAGCTGCCAGAGAGGATGCAGGCTTTGAGAATTAAATGCAGGAGGTGTGAAAGAGTTTAACAGTGAGAGAGAAAAATAAATAACCCAAGGACTGCTCTACTGTTCCCAGTAGAGTAGGAGAAAGTTTAGACTAGAGTTTCTGCTTTAGTTTCTCTGAAAGAAAATCATGGAATTATTCTGTTTCTCCAAGATCGAGGTTTACCTTTACCTTTCGCTATAAAGTATTTAGTTGCAGAATGTAACCTTGTACAATCCAAACCCAAACAACCCAACTAGTTTCTTTGAAACTTGTTTGTCAAAGAAAGTAAGTCCTAACCTAGCCTAGCCAAAGAAATTCAGAGGCTAATTTATACTGTTCACCCTACTTTTGAACTAAATTCCAAATGGGATTTCAGGTTTTGTGATTTTGGAAAGCAACAAAAATAAAAAATCAACAGTTCTAAAGAAAAATTTGTTGAGGCAAATCTGTGTGTTACTTAGCTTTACATTCAGAGGTAAAGGAAAAGATTGGGGGACAGTAAGGAATAGATTACCCTTACCTCCTTACTAAATATCCCTGTCTCTATAAATCAAGAAAAATTTGTACTGAGCAGCAAGTCCTGCAATTTTTCTGCCGTTTTACAGAAACCTCACAGTCAGACCATTCCTCAAATAAGGAAGACCAAAGGTAAGTCCCCTTTTCTGGCCAACAGGCGTCAAACCCATACCTTTCAGGAACATCTGAAATGGACTTTTTAGTTAATTTTCTCTGTCCCATCACCTTTCCTCCACAATGGTATTCAAAGTACCAGACTGCAGATATGAATACAAGTGTCTAGATATCAGCCTCCATCGTAAGTGTTGGAATGCTAACTGATATAATCTTGTCTTGACAGCTGTTCACCTGTTCAAATAGAAGCACCTTCCGTCAAGATGACGTGAAGAGTTCTTCCATTCTACTCACTGTTTTCTGCTGGCTACAAAACATGATGGCTGCAAAACATTGTTGGCTGCAACTCTCACTTGGACAGCTAAACTTAGATGTTCACATTTTATTATTGGATTCTGCCTTACTGTGAAAAATACCTGGTTTGTAGAAACTGGTAAAATATGTACTGTTCTGGGGAAGGGTTTAGAAGTAGGAGAGCTGAGAACACTACTCTCAAAAAGGATGAAGGGCCTCAACTGTTTAGAGAGAAATTATTTTAACATTGAAATTCAAAATTAAATCAGGTCTGTGTACCTCCTTTAAACAAATTCTGTAAGTATTGGGCTATCATCTCTGCTCATTGTCTTTGCTACCTCTTAAACTTAATCTGTCTTTAGGCTTTTTCTTGCAAAATAACCATTTCTACAAAATGGATGAATGTTGTATCTGTTTTATCCTGGAATAGCTAAAACCTCCCATATGGAAAAGAAGGTAGGGTAGATAGAACAAGCTACCACTCTGTAACAATCATATAAAAATTGGGAAGCAGTTTTTCCTTCTCCAACTATACTTTGAGACATAAAATTACTCATACTATTCCTTTCCTCTTTGCTTTCTTAAATGTTTGAATAGCTGTTCAAGTTCTAGAAAAGATTCATAAGAATAGGAAGATGTGGCATTACAACATTAAGGGCCTAATAAATGATAGATGACATGCTAAATTTCAGGACACATTAATGGAACTATAGTGAGGCTCATCTTTAGTAGTTTCCTTCTCCACATGGAGATCAGGAATGCTATTTGTTTAATTAGAGAAGACCTTGAACAGGGGCATGTGTCTTTAATGTTTTGCTGAGGAGATATATGATTATTCTGGCCTTGTGTGTGGCTTTTCTATCAAAAAGAATTAAAAGAATAAATATATAAAGAAAAAAAAAAAAAGCTTTGTGCACTAAACCGGAGATTTTCTATGGCTTTAGAAATTGTTAGAGAGCCATTTAGCCTGACTTGTTAAAGAATTCAAACCAAACTGAGTCAAGGGCCAGGCTCTGGCTTCTACTTTGCAGAGTTTTCCTGAAATACTAATTGGCCATTTTAATTTTTGTTGTAGTGTTATCTGTGTCTGACTCTCAAATTCAGTTTCTGCATACAGTGTAAGCACGGAAAGGGCAAAATGTTAGTTCAAACTGTGATCAACCTATGTAGCTAAAGCTATCAGATTTCCCAGTCAGTTTTCTCAAACATACTAAGGGTCATTTCCTCTGGGGAAAAAAAACAAAACCAAAAGTAACCATTATTTTCTCCCTGTGCTATTTTTCTTACTTATGTCTTCCTCTGCTCCCATGGTTCACTTTGCACATATAATATAATCACTTAATTTAGAGGCATTCAAATTAATCTAATGAAATTTATTTCACAGCAGTAGATTATTTTGGCCTAATCCATGTTATGTGAATTAGAAAGAATGCCGAAAGATCAAACAGACACAAAAAAATAACCCCACCCCCACCCCCCCAAACCCCTCTGGTTTATTATTTATTCAAACCTATCAAGTTATAGTCCATATTATAAAGGCTTTTTTATTATTATTAGGTTTGAAACGTCTTTATATTTGGAGTATATTTTTGGAATAATGGAAAACTGTGGAAAATGGAACACAGAAGACAACTGGAGAAAAACCTTGCTTCTTACCTTGTGCATAATTATTTCATTAAATACAACCAGTATTAATGTGTCATTGATATTAAAAATATATAGGTATGTACTCCGCAGCAAATTTGAAATGTATATTAGATAAAGCAAAGAGCATACACTGAATATTCTACAGCACTGAGAATAAGATCTGGGCAGGCTTTCTGAGTAAATATTAAACAATCTGCCAAGACATTTTCACCTTCCATCTGCTCTAAGAAAAGCACTATACACATACATAGTTCCAGTAGGGATGCATTATCAAAAGCCCTGTCTAAAGAAAGAAATAACTTCTCCATGTGATTTCTTACCCACAGAAGGAATAGAAAGAATACACAGAAAGGTGAGTGCTTTGTTTATGTATCTTTGTTTGAAGACAGTGTCTACATGTATTTTTTTAAATCAAAGCTTTCTGCACAATACATTACCTGACAGCTCCAAAGGAATGAAAGTGACAGCACAAATGTAAAAACACATTGTTATTTTAATCACCGTAGAATAAAGTATCGCACAACTACTCATGCTTGAAGTCAAGATCAGTTTCTCACATCCCTTTAAATAAATAACAGCTTAAAACACTAACTGTAGCTCTGAAGCATGGCTTACAGGGTTCATCAGTTACATGTTTCTACCAGTTTATTTCTAAGACATGCAGATCTATTATCTCTATAAAAAAATATTTCTGTTTTATATCTGTTGGGCAGGCATGGATTCCACAAATGGATCTCTCTGCCTGCTTCCTATTTTGCAGCTTAGTTTCTTTAGACCTTCAGACAGAAATTCCTACAAGACTATACAGATTGATGCATTCTTTCCATCATTAATAAAACAAAATGGATTGTTCCTCTTTTTTCAAAAAAATCAGAATCCTTTTTCTAATGCTTAAAATGTTATCTTTTAAATGTTGCATTCTAATATTTTGCCTAAATAGCAAAAAGCTGTTACTGGATTCCTTTTCTAAGACTAAATTTTATATGACTGTAAGAGACTGTGCCCGTGAGACCCACCATCACCATAGGAGATGTATTGTCTCAACATTGCTATGGCAAGAAAGTCATGCTATCACCACAGTGAATGATCTATACATTGTTAAGGCAGGAAGATAACATAACTGCCACAGAAGAGATTTAAGGCAGGAAGATAACACCACTGCCTTAAATGCAGAGATTTATCTACACATTGTTAAAGGCACCGACTGATGCCATGGAGCAATGAGGGAGGATGATCCTGCATAACTTAACCAAACCCCTGCGCATGTGCCCAGACTTGGGGTGAGGGGGATCAAGGCGCCTGAAAGCCCCTGAGGAATGTTGGGCACATACATCATTGCCAGGTGGAAGGTGTGGTTAAGCAGAACAGTGTGTAACAAACTCTATAAAAAACAGAAATAACATCATGCGGAACGTTCCCCCACCAGACTTGGAAACAATTCAGACTGTTGGGATGCGGCAGTTCTGGGCTGGTAGCTATTACTGTGAACGCCTTCCTCCCTTCCTTCCTTCCTTCCTTCCTTCCTCCCTTCCTCCCTCCTTCCCTCCATCCCTCCTCCCTTCCTCCCTCCCTTCCCTCCTTCCTTCCTCCCGCCCTCCCTCCTTCCCTCCTTCCTTCCTCCCGCCCTCCTTCCCTCCTTCCTTCCTCCCTCCCTCCTTCCCTCCATCCCTCCTCCCTTCCTTCCTTCCTCCCTTCCCTCCTTCCTTCCTCCCGCCCTCCCTCCTTCCCTCCTTCCCTTCCTTCCCTCCTTCCTTCCTTCCCTTCCTTCCTTCCTCCCTCCCTCCTTCCTTCCTTCCCTTCCTTCCTTCCTCCCTCCCTCCTTCCTTTATCTCTTTATCTCTTGTTCTCTCTCCCTTTGAATTTGCAGATTTATTGTTGGGCAAAGAAAGTTCCTTGTCTCTTGACTCCATTTTGAGTCTTAATTCTGTTCCTGAGAATACAAACAGAACCACGCTCCGGTCTCAGACTGGCTTGCGAGAATAACACATATATTTGATTGAGTTTGAGAGAATAGTGTAGTCTAACCTCCAGAAAAAGTTTGCCATTACACTTCATTTCAGTGTTGAAGACAGTCTTCTGTTCAGTTTTGCTTTTTCATTAGACTGATTGACTACACGTGTAAGATCAAATGCTGCTTCTGAAGGTTTCCCACAGTCCAGATGCTAAATCTGTATGTTCTGCACATCAGTCTAACATGAACTATGCTCAGTAAAAAGAAATTCTTTTATTACTACTTGATCCCTCAAAGAGAATTAAATCTATCATAATACTCACTGGATTAATCAGACCTTCCAAAATTTCTGAGTTTTGAATACAAATAGCTTCACCACTTCTTTGAGTCTAAGATATAGGAAAAGAAAACATATCTCAAGCAAACTGTACATCTGATCTTCCTATGGTCTATTTTCCTTTTCTATTTTATGTATTCCATTCACCAGTGGCAATAAGAGCTTCTTCTCTCGGTGCAGTATCAAAGTTCAACACTGTTAGAATACCCAATAACTGCTTTTCTTAATATGCTTTATTCTGGGACTGTTTATGCAACTTTTTTAAGATCACATGCACTAAATCATTTATACTGCATGGAATTCCTCACTCTTTTACAAATATGAAGTAGAAGGAGAGCTTACTGAAGAAATATATGGCATATACCCTTGTGTCAGGCCTTGAGGTGAGGTGTGAATTACTCTGCTAAACAGCACATATATGTACTGTACTGAAAAAGCTGCTTCTTTTATACATATTCTGTTCTGTAGCATCTGCTTTCAGTTAAAAACAGCTGAGGTGAAAAAATGGCCTATTTTACAGTGGATATCAACATTATACACCAGTAGAGGTTTTTTATCCTTGCCTGTATATTATATACAGGACAGTATATGTGCAAATAAGAGGATGTATCTCAAATGATTCCTCAGCATCATACAATGTAATGTCAGGTGAATCTGCCAACAAAGCCCTGGGTGAGAAACAATCAAAGGGAGAAAAAAATAAATTAAGGAAAAAAAAAATAATGATAAAAAAATCACTTTTATTCTTAGATTTTAATTATGAAAGTTTAGTTAGGAGGTACTTAATGAACCAAGAAGAAAGAAAGACTTTGAGTATTAATCAAAGCAGTAGCTTTCAGTAGAATAGTTTTACTTTTATAGCAAATATACTCAAGAATTCTACAGTGCATATCAGAATGTTATGACATCCAGAGGCACATTCTTGCAGGCAAAGCCACCCTGGCTAAACTGCAGTATTATGAATGTAAGATGTTTCTTAAAGAGTTAAACAACATGGTTTCACCGTTTACCTTGGGTAAAGTAGAGGAGGCCAGTGTGTACTCACTAGCTTCTCAAACAGATGAAACTGACAGATACTAACATTTCTTTGAAAAATTATGTCAGTCAGGGTTGAAAGGACACATCAGTTGTGTAAAAAAATCACATTTAAATCTGCAACCTTTTCTTGTTTGTTTATATGCATGGCAGAATTCATTTAATATATTCTAGGGTTTCAGTTTTCATTTCTATACATATATGAAAATGGCAACATTAATTTTAACCTTTAGCAGTTCTACCATTTCTCATTTCCAAGTGCTAGAGGTACAGGAAAATAAGCCACCAGAAACTAAAACCAAAAAAGCTGATTATGCCCTGGCATTTTAAACATTGTTGTTACCATATAGGGTGGCTTGTTACTTCTTGAGCAGGTCTTAGAGCAACCAATCATTACTACTCCTGAAAATCCGATTAAACCAAATTCATATATTCAATCAAAATGTTTAGCAGCTTTTCCACAACTGTACATTAAAATTAATTTCAATTACATAGAACTGTTTTCCTTATACAACTTTTAAAATTTTAAAATTGGTACTATGACATTGATATAATGCACTTATTTGGTCGATATTATAAACTCCAACAGAGGTGTTTATTGATAGTAATGGAATTACAGAACACATTGTAAAATACAGAGAAAGAGACCAGATCCAATCCCAAAATCCAATCTAAAGAAAATTTAATATGTGTTTGTGCTGCAAATAATAGCACTTACAATAAAATGTCTTGATTCTGAGTAAACCAACAACATTGTTAAAATGAAGCTTGATGGAATATGGCCAAGGTAGATACAGAAAATACTGAGAATGTCAAGAAAAAGACAGCTTTCATGATGGGAACAGCCACATTTCATAGACTTCCTGACTTTGTTTGGCTGAGCATTTGTTCAGAGGCAAATCCAGTTTTCTCAACTATGGTTATTTAAATTTTAAGGCCATTGTAATTTTTGACTGCCCTTTATACACATTAAAAATGTATTAAAGCTCATAGTTTAGTTACAGATTTAAAGGCTCCTGCCATGACTTAAAACACTGAGATGAAATTATATGAATGAAAAATGCCTCATCAGTTTAAGTTCATATAATAGTACCTACTGGTAGGCCTACATTTTAGGAAATAGAATATAATTGAAAAGTTAGGAAAATGCTGGTTTAGGTGGCTTCTGTTTCTGCTACAAACTTATTTTATTGCCAAACTAATTTGACAAGCAGAATACAACCCACATGTAAAAATCCTCAGAGCAGCACCACATATGATATGCAATGCTTTAAACTTTTTCTGATTCCTTTACCGCATATTGTTACACTCTTTTCTGTGTCAGTGTTCTCCTTAAACTATGAAAAACTATGAGGGGGTAAAAAGTTGTCTCAGTAAAAAACCTTAAAGATCTTCTATTCAGCTCATCTACGTTGAAGTCTGCAGTGGCAAAGCAGATGCAAACAATGTGCAGTTGGTATAGGTCATAATTCAGTTGCACAAAAACATGTGGATTATTTTCGTCATTATTTTAAGTTTTTTCAGTAATTGAAGGGGGAAATATTTATATTGGAACAATGTAAATGAAGGACAAAATGAAGACTGAACAGCTTAAAGGCAAATCTAAAGGAAGAGTAACACTTTCTGCTTCATATTCATGTTTTACATGGACTGACATCTTTCTGTATTGGACTGTGGGGTTTGTAGCTTCTTTATACCTGCACTTAATCTAATTTCTTTTTATAAACTTTCTCAGTAGTTTTTTATTTTTCTGATATAGCACTTAAAATCATTTCACACTTTCTGTGTATCAGATATAATATCAGCTGTTTCTTCTGGCTCTGCTTTTACATGGGCTTTTGATTTATGAAGGAAAATAAAGATTCAACATTTTGTTAGAACGTCAGCTTTTGAGTGCATAAATGTAAATGCGCGTATTAATTTTAGTACAAAATCATATTAAACTCTACATGCAATATTTTTAACAAGTATAATTTTAATGACTGTTCCATCTACCCATTCTGAACAGATACTAACACCTTATTATATGTTTATAATACGGCACTCTAAAAACTAACATGGACATTATTGAAGACTGAGTAATATATAGAAACGGTAGCTGTAAAATATGTTACTCAGTGTAAACAAATAAATAAACCAATCCCTTCAAAAAGTAGAGTCTCCCTTTGAGGTAGCAAGCTGCCACGTTGGGAACACACAAGTTTAGAATACAGACTGTAAAAACTACTCAATTCATGAAGAAATGAAAACTGAGACAGATAAGAGAGAAAGAGAACTTCTGTTGAACTTTTTTGTAAACAAATGCAAAAATAAACTGCTGTGCTTCTAGTAAGCAAACATCTCTGCAGAAACATTTGCCTTTAAATCACCATCCACTTATTTTTCCTGAAAATTTTGCCTAATCATATGGTTTGAATCTTTACAGAGTAAACAAGAAAGGGAAGCTTGTGACTGTGGATTGGGAAAACTGTCTCATCATGTCTCATCATGAGCCTACCATGTCTCAGAAATAGACACTGAGAAGTAGAATACACTCTTAAATCTGTCTACTTTCATGAAGAACTTCTTCTATTTAATATATTTCTATTTAAATATTCTGATCTAATTTTTTTTTGCTCTATGCTTCTTCCACCCTTCTACTTTCTTTGTGGGTGTCTAAGGCTGAAACCACAAAGTTCTGATCCTACATTTTCTGAATTCTCACTGGTATCTATTCTTTCCATACACAGCTCCTCAGAAAGAACAAATTATGTAATCAGATTGATTTTTCTCTTCAAAGTCCTGTCCAAGTGTTAATTCACAGGAGCTATTCAAAGAAAGTGATCTATAAATAGATTCTTCACCTCACTTGAATGTAAACTTTCAATTGCATGGAACATGGCTTTTTCCTATAACCTGGTATTTACAGAGCTTTATTGTGTTGTGATTAATAATTGAAACAGCAAATCTTTCTAAATTGTTGTTGTACCTGAAAGGACATGTTAGAATGTTATCTTGTATGAGGTACAAAGAAATAATGTGGAAACAGGAAATTTTCCGTATCCACATTCTCATTTATTTCTTCTTGCTTTTAAAAAAGCAAGCAGTGCATACAAGTTTACTGAGATGTGTTACCTTACTAAGCTTTCAATCCAAGTTAAATATATTTCTGTATTTTCTTTGCCTTCAGATTTTTCAATCATATTCATAAATACAGAAAAGATATTTAGTTATACAGAAAATGAACTATTAAGATAGCAAAATGAGGCTGCTTTTTAGAGGAGGCATGATTCTAATTAGACAAGTGAAAAATATCTAGGACAGGTCAATAAACATGAATACTTCATTCTTTTTTACTGGACAAATTCAAGAGCCTTTTTTTAAACATATATTGCCAAGAAGGTAATTTATTTCCAGAGGAGAAAACTTAGAGATGCATGTATATAATGTCTGAATTTTACATCACTGCTTATTCTGCTTTAACATTCTGGAGAAAAGAAGGGAGGGGAAGGTGTGACCTAAAAAAAGTGATTGCTCCTTTTCATTGAATCGAATTAGAGCATCTCTATCACCCAATTTTTAAAATATTCAGAATATGAGCTGATATTGTAAGATGAGCAGAGAGAAGAATCTATCTTGAAGCATTTCAGTGACTGCGTGATGAACTAGATTTATTTTTGTTGTTGTAAGCATTTTAGAAAAATCCTAAGAGATGTTCTTACTCCATATCTCAAATGACACATACATACTGCAAAGCTATCAGTGTTGTATTGTTTGTTTGTTTGTTTTTCCTGTGTTGAAACAGGATGAAAGAACATGCCTGATTTTCACTGGTGGCTGCAAAATTTAAGTGCAAGGAAGTTTTGCAATATCTAACAAATGTATTGTTTTCCCCAGTGTAATTTCAGGACAATATTTAAATCTTCAGTCAAATTGAGTCAAATCTATGGTCTTACTTTTATAACTGTCTTTTTGGATGATATGTGAAAGTGGGTTTCAGAAGAACTATCCAGCCATCCGAGAAGTTATCTCTTATCTTTGGAAGTGTAAATGCAGCTGAACAAAAGGTGCTCTGAGCTGTTATCACAGTTTGGAGAAAAAATTATGTCATATAATTATTTAGATGCCATTTAAGTAAATCTGATCTGGTCTTAGTCACTGAGTTGATTTTTACCTGCAGAGGATGTGTTTAAGACACTGCAGAATTACAGTGGGTTACCTGTCATACTAAAGAAGAAAATAGCCATCTTGCACTAAAATATAAAAGTGCAAATCTAGAATGAATCTAGAATGTAATCTCCTACAAACGGACCTAGGCACAAAATAGAGCAATCATTGTATTTAGGAAGTGTAGGAATATATCAGTAGTGCAACAGTCAGCTTGATGTGCAGGTGTTCGGTCTTAGAAATTTGGACCTTTCCATTTAGTTCTCTTCATGTTGATTGATTCATGACTCTTTACATGCAGGAGTTTGTGAATGTTGAACAAGGCCCAAGTGAGCCCATTCCCATCTCCAGGATTTCATTGGAGATGAATCACTAGTTAACATTATGTTACTTTTGTATATTCCTTTTCTCCCTGCCATCAAAAACCAAATTTGCAGAATTACAGTATTAGAGGAAAGGAGGATATTAGCCCTCCTTCCTCTCCCATTCCCACCCTCCCACATCACATGTCTGTTTATTATTTGGTGGCTTAGTACCATTTTGACAGAAGACATGTACAATATCTTACCACTGTTGTTATGTACTAGATTTTCTAAGAGCATACTTACAATGTAAAAGTCTTCACAACATGCAGTCACCAGTTTCTAAAATCTCAACAGCTAATTTGGCTTAATTCCTAAGGCAGCAGAATGTCATGGTCAAGAGGTTTCTTTCTTTCATGTGTGTGTGTGTGCGCGCGCATGTGTGTGTGTGCGTGCGTGTGTGTGTGTGTAGACAACTCCCTGGGCAAAACCACCTAGACACAGTGACGTAACACCGTACACATGCCCATCAAGGACCAGAAATGCCCACCACCTTTTAGAACATTTCAGAACTGCTACAACTCCTGTGAAAGCATTCAAATGCGTCTCCACTTGTGGGAGGAGCCCAAGAGAATCCAGCCTCATGAAGGGCAAAGGCCCTTCAGCCTGTGGGCTCTGCTGCTCTGCGCCCCAGACTTACTGACTGAGGGGACATTGATGGATCAAGGGTGGCAATTCTTTCTGTTTTCTCTCTTTCTTTCTTTCCTTTCTCTCTCTCTACTTTGAATCTTTCACAGGAATAAGAACTTGCCAAGACTTTAGGTCCTCCTGACACAGGTTAGGGAAGTTTATGATAAAATTAATTGTTGTTTCAACTTCTGGAGAGCCTGTGGGTTTTTTGCAAACAGCACAGAGTATTATAAAAGATCATCTCTGCCCCTCACCCTCTGAGCGGGATGGGACACAGAATTTCTCAGCTCTGTAGTTATGTGGGAAACAGTGAGAGCATCACCATCCACAGTTTAAAACCAGGGTCCTAAAAATTGTGCTTTTGAAGCTGTATGACAGTATCTGCCAAAGAACTACTTTAAATTGTTTCAATATGCAGGTTGTTCTTGGACTGAAATTGTTAGTCTGAAGGGGAAGGGTGGGCTCTGCAGAGAGCAGACATGCAACTGAGAGTATCTGACTGTCCCAAAGAGTGTTACTGATACAGCTTTAGGCTGGTACAGCCTATACTGTTGGTGACTGCAGTTGATTGTATAAGTCTGATTTTGCAGCAACCTCCTCTTGCACAATGAATTTGTGTCCTTTCACTGGACTCACTCCAGTAAATCCACATCTCTCGTACTGGAGAGTCCAGCCCCAGCCCCAGCACTCCAGATGTGTCTCCCCAGGGCTAAGCAGAGGGGTAGTAGGATAACCTCCTTTGAGCTGCTGGACATGCTCTGTCTAATGCAGCCCAGGAGGCTGCTGGCTGCTTTTGCTGCAAGGGCTCACTGCTGGCTCACAGGCAGGCTGGTGTCCACCAGGGACCCCACACCCCTTCTCTGCGTTACTCTTTCCTGCCACCCCTGCCCCACCCCCAGCATGTGCTGGTGCCTGAAGCTAAATTATTCAGAGTAGCAGAAAGTAACAGAAGGTAGCAACAACATAAAAAGCTGTTATTACATAGCACATATATCACGTACCTTTCATAATTCAATGGTTTTGTTTATGTATGAAAGTGACAGCACCATCTCTATTTAAAGGATATCACCAAATTTATGCTTACAAAGGGGGAAGAAGATATTAAAATGGGGGACAATGCACTCAAAAAGGTTGTTCCACAAAGTTAGAAATCAACTATATTAAAACAAAAGCAAAACATATAGAATAGTACTGAAACATCCTAAACAAATTTAACTTCCTAATACCAAAACCAAAATACTGTCTTATACTGAACAAATAAGTTTTCCATTTCTATGGGAAAAGCAGGCTGTTATCTTGAAAACACTGAAATAAATGAGCTGACAAATAACAGCACGCATATTAATACACTCAACACAGACCTCAGCTGTAGCCTAAAGCATTATCAATGACAGAGCTGAAGGAAAGATTAATAGCTCTGACATCACTGGAAGAAATAAGTAATCATCCCACCATTCTCAATAAAACAGTCTATTCAAATATATTCAGAGAAGGATCCAGAATTTTACATTTTTACATATGAACCTAGAATTGTTAATAGAAATAAAAAATAAAAAGAATTTTGAAAATTAAATACTTAAGTCATAGGTAAAGAAAAATAACCTCATAATCAGGCATTCTGTTTTTCTATGATTCTGCAGTCTGGCAGTGATGAAAAGATTAAAATATTTAGGAACAGAATTCAAGAGAAAATCCTTCATGAGCTATAATCTCCTGTTTTCAATCTAGTAAAAGCAAATGCACACGAATCCAGTGAAAAACATGAAACATTTTCCATGAGGCCATTTAAACTGTCACCTAATAGAAGTTCTTAGATTGTGTTTAAGAATTCGTATCATAATGTGTGAATATTATGTTTCTATTGCCTTGCACTCTAAACCTATCCCAGTAGGGGCATTGATGTTATGCACTATGATGCATTCAAACAGAACAGTGGAAGAGGTCAGATTTGATGCCAGCTGTCTAATCTATCACAATTATCTAATTTTAAACCCTCTTGGCACAAAGTGAGGGAAAATAAATGTTCTATTTACCATTAATTTTCCCACTGAGCGTAGCCTGTTGATAAAGAAAGCAAACAAAACCCAGTGTAAACGGATAATAACCTGGCACCATTGATCTAATTCTGAAGGTTAATTAATCATACACTTGCCTTCAAGAAAGTGTTACATTACAAAGAACATTATTTCTTGCTGACTTTATCAGTTGGGTACTTCCTCCCCTCAGCACACACAGCCAAAGCAAAGGCTTCACTTTCAAAATCTTCTTAGAAGCTCAGGTTAAAAGTATGCAAAATATCTATAGTTCAGTTCAATTATTCATCATTGCACGTCTTGTATTATTTATAGCAATGACCAGAATAGCGGTAGTAGGCTGGTACATATGCGTAAATTCCTTCCATAGTACAGTGCACCGGCAGGCAGTCAAAGGTCTGCTATAGGAGAATGACTTCCATTTCAGTGGCAATAAATCAGTGAAATGAGAATTAATAATTTCTATCCATAATGCTACTCCAGAATTGTCTTCTGAAATCATTAACCAGAAGAGCTCACAGTGTATTGACTCAAATTACTTGTAATCATGAATTGGATTTTGTTCTCTAAAAATTACACTTATTATTTAAAGCAGAATGGCATGTATATTACTTTCTCACGTAAGTGTTCATGAAGGGTGACATATACCTTAATAATTCAATTATACGCATAACGTTGCACCTCTATGCCACAGTCAAATAAAGATGATAGGAAAGTATTTCTGACAACATTTAATTAATCAACAGACAAATAAAACAATCAAACATCTGTTAAAAGACACCCAAGAACCTAGACCTAATTTAGAAATGTGATAGGGGCACACATCCTATAACTAATGCAAACATACTGCAGGCTACAATTCCCAGACCTTATTCAAATCAGTTAAAAGCATGACACTTTTCAATATTTCCTTCTCAATCAGAATTTTAAATAATATATTTATATAATATCAGTTTGCAAACCCATTTCTCCATCCTTCCTTCATTCTAGGGTTTGTTGGTGTGTTTTTTTCCTCCCATGTCTATAGCATATGGATATGGCTTAAAAAATTGTTTATGACACAAAATCCTTTAATGCTTTTTTTTAATCTTACTCCACTGAAATGACTTGGAGGATGGTATGAACTAGTTCTACAGTCACATGCCTACAGACGCACCCAGTGACTTTTTTTGAGTATATTTATCACATATTGACTTTTCTCCCCTCTCTAGGAGATTTGTTTACAAGAAAATACTTAATAATCTTTTTTTATTTCTTAACCATATCCGTGCTGAAAAAATTGCCATTACTGCTGCTGTCATTTCACCTTAGCACCTTATGATCTTTTCAGTATGATTTAGATGTATGATGCATCATCAGTCTACCTAGAACATTCTTGTTCCTTCTATAGCATGGCAATAAGGAGCATTGACCCAACTAGATGGTGTTTATTCAGCTTGCAATGTCTTTCAGATTTAATACGTAATCCTTCACCCAAAAGCAAAGAGTCGTTTAACGGCCTCAGACAGACCTGCAAAGTGTTTGTTGTCAGCACTGCTGCATTCCATTTCATTTATGATATTTTACGGTGAAAAACTGACTTCATATTCTTCTAAATGCTTGGGCAATAATGGGAGGAGAAACTGGCTACAAGATCCTGTACCACTATAAAGTGCATTTACTAGTAAGAAATTAAAGGAGGTTTAACACTTGTTTTTCCTGCCAAAATATATTTAAAATAAAGAGAAAAAATTCAAGCAACCCTATTATGTATTAACCCCATTTATTCATTATCAACTATGGTGTAGGTCCAAACAGACTTTTCTCACATTAGAAATACAGAAGTATACTTAGCAATAATCTAGGTCATGTAGTCTCTAAAATGACAACAATGGGGGGAAAATAATTGTATAGGTATTTTCTACTTAATAAACAGGGCATAAACTAATTTTTTCATCATCATCACAAATAAGATATAGCTGCAGTACCTCTAATCTTGCCAACTGGCTAAAATTAGGGTGAGACTTTTTTCTCCCCAGTGTCTTAACTCTAGTGCTTTCAGATTTGAAGCTGGTTTTAATGAAGGAGAATATTTCAAACATTCTTCTGTTGTATAGTGCTTAATTTTTCGCAATATTAGTGATAATATTCTTGTCCTTTAACAGATAAAAATCTGTTATTGAATTTACTATGAAGGAAATCATAGTAAAGCAAGAAATGTAATTTGTGGTGCAGTATTTAATTAAAGTAAATGTTAATTCATTAAATTTTGTATTAAGTTTCAGCAGTACACATGTAAGTCACTTGGAAGATCAACCACTGATTCCCTTATATTTATCTATCTAATCTATTATACATATTACAAAGAGAGAGAAAGCAAATATTTCATCATGATTTATGACTTTAACTTATTAAAGTACAACAGAGAACATATGTCTGCATGCTTATATTTAAATATAAGACAGCAGAAAAGTGCTGAACAATGCCTGAATCTGATGTTCATCGTTCTAAACAATATGTGTTTTAGTAGTTCCAGAGGAACTCATCATTGTAATTCACTTATTTTCTAGCCTAAATTTTAATTTTTACAATAAACTTAAGAATGTTTTAAAATGAAATGTTGTGGAATGTACCGAGCAATAAGGTACATCAGTCCTGCTGTCTGCATTACAGGCTGTACTGAAGATTGTCTCCTGTACATTGCAGTGCACACTGCTGCCCAAAACTGTAACTACCCACCTTGGCTTTGAAGGCAGCAGGGCTTCACTGAGGGGTTGGAGCCTTAGAAAGGGAAAACATGCAGAATTTTGGGAGAAAAATAAGCACTCAGACACACATTTGCATGACATACATTTGCAGCATCACACACAGTCTGGGACAGCCATTGGACAGGTCCCAGGTCCCTCAAGGGGCTTCTGGGAGCAGGTAAAGGGCAGGAGGGAAGGAGAGCTGGACCCCAGAGCTGGCAGGCAGCCCAAGGGCACGTGTCCAGCTTCCACCACCCTGCAGTACTTCTGCAACCACAGCTCCCATGATGACAATTTCCCACACCTCTTCCAACGTTGGAGGTGCCCTCCTATGGTGAGGTGTCTCTCTGCAGCCCCCAGGCCCTGCCCAACCTGGGCTGCCTGCGGCTAGTTGCCAGGCTGCTTTCCTAGGCCACAGCAGGTGCCTTATGCTGCTGCTCAGCTATATTTTCTCACTTTACTACTGCTTCTTTCCTTTGTAATTCCTGAAGCAGTCTTTTCTGAACTCTGCAGGCTGTCTTTTTCCTCAGTGACCAGCAACTGACAATTAGTGGGTTGTTTTTTTTTTCCCAACTTGTGCCCATATTTTCAAGACTTGTGCTATTATCTCATTCTTAAATCATGTATCATGACAAGAGACACCTGCTACCAAACTCTGGTTCACAGAGCCACTTTTCTAGCAAGTTGACTGACCACGGCTAGACCATCACACATTTAGCATATGACAAAGTCAGCAAAATTTTCATCTGTGGCCTGTTACTAGCAAAGGAAATAATGTTCCTTCTAGATCACCATGATGCAACAGTAGACACCAGGTGACCTTCTTTCCGCTAAATGAAGAACTGTGCAGAAGTGCTAGCTAAATACTAGTAAGGTAATTTCTACATTATCACAGTACTCTTAGTTTGTTAGATAGCTCAGGTGGTTCCTGAACTGCATTTCATTGTGCAGTAAACGTGTACTATAGTAATGTGAAAAGTATATCAGATATCCACTTACAGATGCTGAGATAACTGCCTGCATGGAATCAAATAGCTATACCTTCCAGTTGTGTGACAAAACCATCATTTTCCTTAAGTGAAAAAATGAAAATTACAGTTTCTGCAGGAATGTAATTATGTCACATTGTGCTATGATTGAGCTCATTTCTGGAAGTCAGAAAAGCCATGAGTATACATAATATCGTGCCTCTACTTACCCATACATTCACTGTGAATGAGTTCATGTGATCAAAAATTACTACTTACCTTGTATATCTCATACGTTATTCACAGAATATCATTCTGACCTAGTTATTGGAAAAGATGCAGCTATGCTGAGAGATTTAGGTCACTTGTCAGTTTAACCTCTTGCTGAGTACATCTGTTTAGAAGGGGTGGTGGGGGTGGTGGAGGTAATTTTGCAGTAGGATATTCCCAACAGTATCCCTATCCACCACTGAATTCTTCACTTACTCTGCCTCCTCAGCACAGCAGGTGTAGCTGCTTCCAGCAGGACTGAGTTAGCTACTAATGGAAAAATTATCTTCATCATTCAAGGCTTCCACCTGCTTTTCATGTCTAACTCATCACACCAGCTCTGGGTATCTCTTTTCTTTGCAAACATGGTCAGAAGAGATGAGCAGCATTAACACACCAGAGTTCCTGAAATTTTAAATTGAATATCACCAAATCTTTGTGGATTGCATCTAGAGATCTAGGGAGTAGTCTGCAGACTCCATCTGGGTTACTTAAAAGTGATGTAGTGAAGGTGTGGCTCCTTAATATGCTTCCACTCCTGATGCTGATACTGAATTAATTGAACATTCACTTACTGTAAAAGTTTTTAGGTATTTTATAACATTTTACATATAATATACTTCAGTTAAACATGTTGTCAGTGTTCATTATGGAGCCAGATCAGTGATGAAATAAAACATCAAGTTCATTTTGAATTTTGGGTACTGCAAAGAAGAAATTATTTACTGACATGATGCTTCCTTCCGTCCTTCCTTCCTTCCTTCCTTCCTTCCTTCCTTTCCTTCCTTCCTTCCTTCCTTCCTTTCGTTCATTGGTTTTTTGTTTTTTGGGGGTGTTTTTAGTTTTGTACTCCTTTGAAGGTGAAATTGCAAGACTTAACAGGCTAGTTAATTAATTAGTACAAACTTCACTGCTGACTAACCACAGCTTGTTCACTTAAAGTAATAATTAAACTGAAAACAAATTACTGATTTATCTTGTTGAAATAGTTGTTTGTGGCACAATTCAAGTCTTGTCCATAGATAATTGGCCCTTTATAAGACAAAGAAAACTGTATTTTTCAACAAGTTTCAGTGATAATTTTCATTAAGTGCTAACATTTGTCCCAATTAATTATGCTGTCATTAGCTATGTATTGCATTAGCCACATGCTTTTCTTCTTGCCTTGCTAAAGTGCCATACTGTTTTCTTTCATGTCTTAGTCTACTTGGAAATAAAAGAATCATATATGAAACCATTTATATATGTTTATACAAACATACATATGTAGCATATTATGCCTAGAAAAGTACCTTTTGTCTTCTGTGAATACTTAGACTTTGGGCATTTATTTATAAAGAATCTGATTTGTCTTAGGGCTTTATCATTAGAAGACAGGAATGATTTTAAGACTCTCTGTTATACTTTGGTCTGTCTACTGTACTAAGCTTTTTTTGCAAAGGGCTTTTGTCATAGCTGCTCAATGGAGTTTCATGTCACTTTTACGTGTGCTTTATAACAGTATTTTAGGTTGATGTAGAACGGAATACATATAGTGAATTTTTCGAGATTTTACTGTGTTAGAGGTGTTATAAACTGAAGTCTTACAACATAATATCAAAGAAGAAAAGCATATTCAATAAATAACAATACAAAATGTGTTCATAAAAAATGGCCGATACAATATGACAGCAGATATATACCTTCCAGGACTGATTTCCAACCTTTCTAAACACTAAAAATCAATTATAACATTCCTGAACTGTTCAACAAACCGTAGCCCTCTCAATAGTTTTATGAAGAGGGAACTAAAAAGGAGAACCAGTGCTGTTAGCAGAAGAACATAAATTATTCATATATACAAAAGTATTCAATTTAGAGAGAAACTACCTTCCGGATTTCAAAATCTGTAAAGAAACAGTTAATGAAATTACTGTCAGGTCATAAGGAATTGTAGTGTGGCTGGAGAAATTAAATAAAATCTGTATTAGCAAGTTAAAGGGAAGAAAGTTACATGAAGATCCTTCGGTTTAAAGCTTTCGCAGCTCTTGTTCTGCCTATACATTAATGTTTGTTTCCTTTACAAATCTTGTTATGGTGTGCACAACACAAAAAGTAGAGACTAATTCTCACCTGTGATTGAAGCAGAACACAAGTGGAGAATTCACCTAAACCAAATATACTGTCACAGTATTCCTGAGTCTTGTATGGAGGTATAAATGAGAAATAAGATTATCTTGATATTTTATATTTAAGAAAAACTGAAGAATATAAGTAGAAATTCTGATAAATGGAAATTAAATTAGATGGCACCACATTAAACAAGCTTGGTTTTTTGGAAACAAAAATTCAGTCTCATTATTTTATGAGCAAAGGAAAAACAATGGATCTGATTTATCTGATATTCAGTGAAGTGTTTAATGTAGTGCTATCATTAGCTGGGGAAGTTCTAGAAAAAATTAAAATCTATATGAATTGTAATGTAGACTTTCTATTTGTTTTGAATTAGACTATTGTAACTTCTGTGAAAGGATAGCAGTAGGCAAAAGCTTTAACAAAAATAAGAATTTTTAAATCCTACTTTATGATTAAGCAATAAGTAATAATACAATATAATATGATATAAAAATAAGCAATATAGTATCAGGTAACAAAAAATAATAACATTAATTAAAAATAATGCAATAGACTTCATTAATATATATGTGTATGTGTGTGTGTATATATATATATATATGTATGTATATATAAAGGAAAGGGAAATAATTAGTGGTGATGGACTTATGGATTCTTTTGTTACCCTCCAAAGATTAAGCAGCACCAGGGAACTAGCAGTAATTGTGTAATTTGAATTCACAGAGCACATAGACTATGTAACTCAGAGGAGAGGTCTGAGCCAATAAATACTGTGATCTTTGATGAAAAGCAGTTCTCACCCTTATTAAGGCACCTATTTTTCTGAGAAGTATGCTAGGAACCATTTAAAAGTTAAAAGCACAAGCTCTCATTTTGCGCTGTCTCAGGAAGATACAAGGGATGTGTTATTTGGAGGATTTTTGTAAAGATGTTATTAACAAACTATTTCACATATAAATTTTGAAAATTGCCTGATACTAATCACAATAGCATGGTTTACACTTTGGGGACATATTTCTCTCAATAGCTAAAGCAATCAAAAAATGACAGGCATGATTAATGGTTAAGATTTTATAGTCCCCTTATGGTGAATCATATACAGCTTTTCTATGATATTCATACTTTCTCTTAATCAAACCTGAAAATAGTAGGAAAGACGTATGTGACAGGTTGCAAGTTTCAGTGAACTTCAAAGGCAATCATACATGTAAAGGCAAGATTGTTGAAACATTTTTGATGTGATAGCTTTCGGGACTGAAAGGCAATACTTTATAAAGGGAAGATAAAAGATATTTATACATGTAGTTGCATGAGTAACAGTGACAGAAGGAATTAGCTTTCGGTCAGTCAAGTAGTCTTTGTTAAAAAGAAGAATGAATACAACAAAGTATGATCTACTGGGTTTTGCATTTGTATCAGTTTCCTGTTCCTGGGACAGTTAAAATAAGAGAAATGAATGTCGTCCAGCATCTTCCTAGGTAGTTTGAGTAAGATAGGAAACAGGCCTGCCAACTGGTTATGCAAATTTAGTAGGTATTTTTTTAAAAGCACAAAATCTACCAGTCCATATACAATTGCATGTTTTTTTTTTCCTTTTTAAAGAAAATTGATCATTTTTACTAGCAAACAGATTGACCACCACTTATTTAGATCAGTAGTAGATGTCCAACAGTAGAATTGACCATCATAGTGGTAGAAGGCACAAGATCTTAGAATCATAGAGGGACTGAGATCTGGAAGACATCATATGTAGGATTGAGACATCTGAAGTCCCCTGAAAAAGCTCTGCATAACTACTTATCAGCTAGAAGTCTACAGATATTTCATGGTTTTGCCAGTAAAAATAATTAAAGGTAAGATTTTGCTGGAAATTCAGACACCTAGTTTTAAGAGTCCTTAATATAGGTATCTACATGTGGAACACATCTCTTATCTCCCATTATACTCAGTGAAAATTGTGGCAGGAAAACTGCAAGAATCCAAAGACATTGAGATGACAAAGTAGAGGTTCCTACTTTGGAATAAACTGACTAGCACTCTAATCCCACTGACTGTTGACTAGAGCCTATTATTGTAGCCTAGATACCCAGTTCACTTGTAGACAACTGAATTTAGTTGTCCAGCTGCAGAGCTGAAACCTACCTTTGCTGATAAACCTGTGTTTTTCCAAAGGCTAGAGGACCTGCAGTAACAAATGTTTTGAAGAGTTCAGTCTGTTTTCTACTTTAAAACCATGGACAATCCGCATATTAAATGTCCTATTTCATTTATTAAAGGCTGCACAAACACTGGGAGACTGTCATATAATGCCCTGAGGGCACCAAGAACCCTGGATGTTCTTGCACAGCTTCCCAGGGCTCCTCCAACCTGCCCATAGTTCAGGACTCCATGTCAGTCCCCTGGGGCCACCAAGCCCTGCCCAAGCAATGCCACAGCGGGGCCAGACTCCAGCTGCCCACAGCCCTCCCTTAAAACAAGGTGTGGTAATGGTCGGTATTCTCATGTCTAACCCATTTATGGAGCCCTAATAGAATGTCTTCCCCACCTGCCCATCATGCAGCAGCTCTCAGGAGACAAATGCTACTTTCTTAACATGGAGAAGGAATCTTCTTTCCATTAACATGACATGGCTTGAGGGAAAAGATGTGCAAAAATCCCATTGCTCAGCAATGACAGGTTATCTCAATTTTTTAATAAGTGGAACCTCAAAACCATATAGGACTTGTTTTTCATATTTTTATATGAAAAAAAAATGGACCTGGTAATCTTTACTTATAACGCTGTTTACTAAAAAAAAAATCTTGTTTTAAAATAAAATTTGAATTAAAGTTAAAATTAAATTTGCATTAAATATTTTAACCGTCAAGTTTAGACATGGACATTATCATAAAGTCTACTGCTGCATGAGCGTAAAATTTATCACTTACTGTGTTATGCCAAATTAATAAAAGTGTTTATGATAAAAATGCCCAGAAATTAGTGCTTAATCAAATACTATATTTTAACTATATAATGATGAAAATATCAAATTTATATATATATATAACCTTAACTGCAAGAAAAAAAATGTTCATAATGCAGTTTAACTTAATGATAGATTTTAGAAATTAAGCTTTAGATAATAAGAAATAATAATTAACTTAAAAATGTTAATAACAAAATGTTGTGAAAATACTGATATAAATTCAGTGGTTTTTATATAGACAAGCTATCATTCTCCTTCCGTATTTGCACATATTCAGGAAAGGAAAAGTGATATGTTTTTTGAAAGGTAGTTATTAAGTTACATTAGAATTATTCCTCCCTTTATAAACTTTATTGTAAAGGAGATATGCAACATTAAGTCGACATAATGTGTTAATACTTATTGTGTATATATAAAAGATATGTAATTTAAATTTAAACATCTGTTTTGTTTAGATAACACAGTCTACAAATTACACTATTATTTTACTATTCAGAACTGATTTCAGATCACGGTCTGTAGCAAAGGTGATATAAATGGAGATACAGAATGTTAGCTATGAATATATTACAACATGACACAATAGTACTGAAACCAATGAAAAACTCACACAGAGGAAAGATTAGCCCTTGAGAAAGCAATAAAAGTACTTCTGTAAGTATGATTGAGAATAAAGAAATACCCAATATTTTGAAATAACATACTGACAAATATATAATAATGTAGAAGCAGAAATTTTAAAAAATCATATATAGGAGAGGTATGACATTCCTGTTTCCAATAAATACAGTGGTTACAAATGTTACCATATATTCATATATTTATAGTCAATAAAATGATACAGAATGAAGTCTACTGTGTGTAAAACTACAAGTAAAGATGGGAAAAGCCCAGGAAACACAATTTATCTATTTATGTTCTCTTTTGTTTACAAATAATTCTAAATTAAAGAGTTTTTAAAGATTTAGTATTACCTTTGTTATTTTCATCAGTAATTCCTAGACATATTTCTGTTAGTATAATGCACTATGATACAAATCACCTGCACAGAAGTGGTTGTTTTGGAAATGAAGTTTTGGATGAAAAATCTGTTTGTGTTTTTATAACTATGTATTTGCAGTATCAATGTATTGTAGAAAGATACAGCACATGTAAAGCCTAACACATTATGAAAGTGATATGATGCTTAGCTTTTTCTTTCTAATAGCTTACTAAATTAATTAAAAAGACTATATAAATATATAAAGAATATTATTATGCAAACTATGTTTCTACAGGTGACAAACAAAACACACAAAATAACCTGAGAAATATATAATTACAGTAAAACTAGCCAGCAACTTGGAGTCAGAAAAAAGTACTGAAAAAGTAGTTTAACCCATCAGAGCATTCCTTGCTGAAGGATAATTTGGTGACAAAGGGGTCATGAGGTTGGTTTGAAAAAACAATGATCTATGTAAAATACACATTTTCCTAACTATGCATAGGTATATGTTATTTTTCCATTGCTTGCATATTCTCTGGAATATGGAAAGGGGATATTAGATTAGATGAAAATTTTCACTTTGGATTGAGAGTCAGTACTTTTGTATTGAAAAGAGCATGTCAGATCCCTAAGGTATTGAATGTGGTTTTGGTTTGAGTACAGTTCCTACTTGTATTATTTTAAATTATATATACTCATATCATATGGGTAGAATCACTCAACAGTTATACTTTTTTTTTTCCTGAGAACTTGCGATTATAACCAGTCTCATTAATAAGCAAATTATCTATGACTGGCCCTATGAAGTCCTCTATTAAATGACACAGTAAAGACTTTTAATGATGTATTTGCTCTTTAATAATATGCCATATTTATCAAACTTTCTTTACATGCACTCTGGAAACATACTTGGTCCTAAAAAAAACCCAACAGTAGTCATGTTGTATTCGGCATAATCATTTTTTATAGTCTCCAAATGACACAGTTTAAAAGTAGAATGAAGAGGGGTAAGTGGCAAGAGTAGTAAAAGAGTAATTTTGTTTGTGACTATCCATGTTGATTATTTGATTAATGGGAACATGTAAAATGAGGAACACAGAGAACTGGATGTGCAGATAAATGTGCTCTCTGAGGTATAACTGAAATCTCCTCTACAGTAGTTTCTTTCAGTTAAGTCTGTGACTGTGGAGTGGTCCATTTTCCTGAGCTCATCTGCTAAACTTCAAAGCTTCTTGCTTTCTGTGTATTGTTTGTTTTTTTTTCAATTGAATTGTTATTTCAATTGATGAATTCATGAAACATGAAGAAACGATGATCTCCCTGTTTACCTAAGGTTACTCCTGCTAAAGCACCAATAGTCTCCACAAAGAATCAAAAGCTGTGCCAATAAAGACATTACAGAAAGAAAACAGAGAAAGCAGCCTTTCTAGCTAAAGTATCTTAAAGCAATATCCAAAAAGAAGGAGAAAGGAAGGAATATTCCCATCTTCCTTTTAGTTTTGTTTTTATCTTTCATTGCATCTTGGTCATTGTATGTATATATTCCTAAGTCTCCTTCTTGGCAGTGATGCTAGACAATGATGCTAGATTCCAAACAGAAGTAAGTAGTATAATATAGACTATTGATGTAGTCCTATGCAGATGGCATCACCTATTTACTGTATTTGCATATGTTCAGTTCCTGTTTTGCCGAAAAGAGGAAAGACAGAGTTATTAAAGCTGAAAAGATCTGCAGACAAAAAGCACAAAGAATGGCTTTGCTTTTTGAGGTAGTGAATGTGTAAGGATTAGGATGAAAAAGTCATAGAGAACATAATACATTTTATTTTTCCGTAATGAATACACTGCAGATTATGGGCACAAATTGACTGTCTTGAAATAATTTCCATTCTGTGTCATAAGTGCCTCCCTTTCCCCTGTAACAGAGAGCTCTCTGAAAAAAAAAGACAGCCTGCAGTATATATTGCCAAAACCAGAGCCTATGTCATGGACCAGTCAGAGCAATTCAAAGGAGAAAATGTTTAGTTCTCAAGAGACCAATGAACAGCTTCAGGTGAAAGATAACGTAGCTGGTTGGTTGGTTAAGTAGCCCATTCTGAACTGACACCAGACTCATCCCTGCTAAAAACACTTAACAAAAAATTTAATTACTGATGGAGAGTGCTACTGCATTTTTTTTTCAATAGCCACACCAGCAAGAAAGCTGGTGAACTGCAATGATTTGAAGCATTGTGTTTTGCTGCTGTTTATGTTGTACAAGGCCCAATGGATGGAAACCAGGACATTTCAGCTGAATTAAATGGTATTAATTAAATGGTTCTGGGTTTCATTATGATATTTCCTATAGAATTTGCCACATTATTGCCCTGTCATATAAACAAGACTTCTAGAGTTTTCCAATCTTATCCCCGTTAGGTACTAGAGATGGTATTGGTTGGATGTTAACCTTGGTGATACATGAGGTCACATGCCTTGTCTTTCTCACAGCTGTGTATCTACTGAACTGTAACTGTGATTTTTTATGCTTTTGTTAATTCCCAAGTCTGTATACTTTGTTGTATATTCACGGATTTCTGTGTGACCATTTAATGCAGAATATTAAAACAACTTTAGGAGCAGAGCTCAAGATCCATAGCACTCCCCCTTTAATCCTTGAAGAAAGTATCTTTATTAGTGGGATATATTTGTACTTGACCTCCCATTCACTGTTTTTTCCCAGCCATTTTCTTACGTATTTTTTCATGTAGTGATTCATGATCTATAGCAGAGTTTTAAGTCTGATTCTAGTCTAGATCTTTTATAGACTTCACAGAGATATGAATAAAAATCTCTTTAATTAACAACAACAACATATATTCTAATTTTTAAGGAATAGTGTATTTAATTTCACTGAATGTGATAATCTCCTTTTCCTTCACAAGCTCTAACTGAAATGAACTGACCCTTTTTCTTGTATCGCATTCAATGATCTCTACACATACTGGAAGTAGTCCAGACACATTTAAAAGACTAAAATAGAAATTGGTTTGGGGGTTTAAACACCTATGAATTATGACAAAACTTAAACAGATCTTTTGATTGTACTGGAAGCCAATACCTAAGTGCTGAGCATGCTTTAAGGTTCAAAATGATCTTAATTTAGCTGACAGATTTTAATGATTAGGTAAAACATGGTGTAAAGAAGCACTCTATAAAATTCTCTGAAGGACCAAGATTAAGATTTGTGCTGTCTAACGCTAGACACTAAAATGTGTCCAAATTTCTAATTTAGTAATTTTCAGCCTTTTTGTTATAATCATGGATAATAAATAGGCACTATCAGGGCCTTTTAGAAGTACCTGGCTGATGTGAGATTTCACTTAAAGATGACACCAGCTGAATGCCAGAAGAAAGAATCTTCTTCTTTCCCCTGGCATTGCAATTATCAGATTATTATTATGTTTGAAATATGCTTCATCTGGTATTTAAGTGGCCTGTCAGCCTTTATACTTACAAGTTTCTGTAGTTTCCCACTATTTTCACTAACAAGAACAAATAATTTTAGCTTGCAATTTTTGAATATGCAGATAGGAAAATTACTGGAATAAACTTCAACTCCTTTGAGAACAGGTTTCTCAGTTAGGCTGTGGACCCTCTGGCCCTGGGGATTTTTAGAACTCAGCCAGACAAAGCCTTCAGCAGCTTGAGCTGAGCTTTGAAATTAACCCTAGTTTGAGCAGGAGGTAGGATTAAGTGACCTTCAAAGATCTCTCCCAACCAAAGTTTTTCTGTGATTTTGAGAATGTCAGCTCTAGTAAAAAGATCCCAAGGGTGTCGACTAATAAAGAGCAAAAAGGATGAAATAGAAGATAGGACTTTTGCTGCATAATTATTTTCATAAAGCAGAATATTTATGTAGCTTTTCTTCTGTCTCCCTAATGTCCGAAACATTCTACTGCCAGTGAAACAAGAAACTGATAAAATTACAATTTTAGCTATAGAATATGGCACAGAATGAGATTAGATATATGCTAATTAAGTCAGTTATGTTTAAAGGCTTTCTGCAGTGTGTTGAATGTAATTTGAAAAGGAAACTTCTGCTCTTTGTTCTTTTCTGTGAGTCCTCATGAACAGAAGAAAGGATTTTCATTTAGGTTTTTATTCTTTTAGTGGGGGAAGAAGGGGAAGGATTCAGTTGCGGATTGTAGGGTGGGTGAAATTTCCATAATTGACAATGTAGTATTAAAAAAATCTAGATATTATACTTTAAGAAGTGTCTTATTCTTTATCTATGAAAAAATATGCCAATTAATATTTATTTTTTTTTATTTTTTCTGAAACATGAAGATGCCAATCATGATAAAAAATCTATTTATTTTGAGATTGTAGCAATTTAAAATAAATCAATAAATAATTATCCATTGCATTTCCAAAATTTTGACATCTTGCTTTTGATTTTTAAATTTTATTTTTTAAATACATAATGTTATTTAATATTTTAAACTAGTTTAATACAGCCACAAATTGTATTACAATGAGGAGAGGCTGCATCCTGCTGAAATTTCATATCTTTAGAGAATAGATATTCCTATCACTTCAGTCACTCCTTGTTATGAAGTATTCAAAAATGGAAAGCTAAGACTTGATTCAGTCTATCTATAGGTATTTAGTATCATCCTAGGAAAGATTGAAAGAAGCTGGGAAATGTGGAATTTCAGTTGATGAGTTTTCCACTAGTAATACTGTGCTGAAGGGCTTCAGGGAAGTAGAAAGCAACAGAAATTGTGGAAAGACTATTTAACTATTAACTGAAAATGAACTTGACTGAAAAATTAACTTTTATTTGTATCTGTGAGTTTTTGGTTGTTTTTTGTTGTGGTTTATTTTCCAGCCCATCTCTGAAAGAGAACAGGGGAGCAGGAGAGGCAGTGAGGGGAAGAGAATCCAGGTACATAAATATTCCACCTTTGATGATCAGAATCTATGTCTGAATCCAAAAGCTAGGACTTGGACCCTTTTTATGGGTAACACATTGCAAATAAATTCAACACAACAGAATTTCTAAGCAGACAATCACATTCAATAAAGTTATGCAGCTCTGGGTCCTAATGAGCATACACTGGTGATTACCAAATAAACAGTTAGGAATTCTTGCCATATGGAAAGTTATCTTCAGTGTTTACAATGACTTCACCCAGCTGTCACTGCAAAGTGGCCAGCAGTAGAATTACTCTCTTTTCAATCTGTCAGGAAACTTCAAAGGCAAGATACCATCAACATGGATTATTGTTTTTCAGTATTACACCCCATAAAGATAAGAAGCTGTTGCAGTCACATTTAAAGTCTTATAAATTCTTAGAAGTCTTATATATATATATATATATGCTCATTTTTATAGTTAATCATTAATTTGAAAGAAAATGGCAGAGAGAAATACAGAAGACATAATACTGATTGTATGTTACATATAACTTCTCTGCATACTCACAAAAAATTATTTGGCTAATCTTTGAGTGGCCACATGTTACATCCCTATGTAGCACCCTTGGTACATAGGTCACAAAAGACTTGATGGAGATTCCTTGAATCAGGGGTACTTTGTTGCCACAAAGGCATAGATTTTCAGCATTAGAAAACACCCTCTAGGCCAATACAGGGGACTAACACGTTTTTAATTCCTGGCCTCAAGTTGTTCAAGGTTGCTTGGCTACACTGGCAAAATTTAGTTTTGTGGCAAGACCAGTATGAGTTTACATTAGAGTAAAAGAGGTCACAGTGAGAGAGTTAATGAAGGGTGGTAGGGCTGCAATAGTCTGGGGAAAGTGGGTAGGGGTGCTCTGGAGGCAAATAAAGATATAGTTAGAAAGGAGTCCGTGGCAGTTTTGTGGCTGTTGTAGTTATAGTAATAATGCAGCTTAAGCAGTGTTAGGTGACTGAAACAATTGGGCTGATGTGGCCTCATGACCTGTAGGAACCCTTAGGTAGCAGACAGAGCTGTCACTTTCTCAGTCTTGCTCCCTTCTTTTATATTTTGTCTCCTATTAAGATCTGTCTATTTGACAACCTGCCTACCCTGTGGCTTGCTACTATAGCCTGTCGCTTACTTGCCTGCTGCTGTGAGCTGCTTTGATCCTTGCCCTGGAAGGCATATTGGCAATAAAATGTTATTTTTTGTAATGGTAAAATCATCAGAAGTCAGAAGAGAGGGTGGTAGGAAAAAAAGAAGCTACAAAAAAACCTCAGGAAAACTGGAAAATAAGAGGACTATAGAATTACTAAACGAAGTGGGACCTACCTATTAACATTTTTTAATGCTCTATCATTAGTTCAGGATATAAGAGGGAAGGGCACCCTGGCAGCCTATCTTCCAAGAGCTATCTCTTACTGGGAGCTCATTGCTTGTTCTGTGAAGGTCCAGATAGACCACTGGGCTCTGGCCTGAGGTTTGGCTACCCGTACAGCTGTGAGTGTCTGGGCAGGACACGCAAAATTGCTGGGCATTACAAATAACAGAGTGAGCAGATAATAAAATTATAGATAGTCGTGTGAAAAACTGATGGATTTCACAGGTGCTTAAAGGGAAATCATGTGAAAGAGAGCCAAACTTCACAGATATTTGGAGAACAGGATAAAGGGTCTTTTGGAGAACAGTGTCTTGCAAGGCCAGCAGTGCCTGAACAACTCTATCAGTAATATGGTGCATGGATGAGATGGTCTAGGTAACGGTATAAGAAGTGCCAAACTCAGGTACAGACTTAGCGAACCTTGGACTACTGGGTAAAGTATTAAGAAGGCAGGGAGGTGGTGTGTATCTGGAAAGAAACAAGGGCAGAGAAGGAGGAGATGTCAAAGGGGAGAACAAGCCTAGAAAAACAGAGGGGATAGAAGGGACCAGCTGGTTGGTCTTGTGTGAGATGCAGTCTGTATATTTTTCTGACAGAGCCTCACACCTGCACCACTCACTGCAAACTGTCCTGTCTTCATAATACACTGTAATCCTAATGATTTTCCATGCCAGTGGGATTTCTAGTCTGTATGTGGAGGTACACATGCATGGCTTGATTGCGAACGGCAACATGAGCTATCCAGTGAGTGGGTTGAGAACTGGGTGCCTACAACTGCAGAGACCAAGGTACGTGTACCAGCTGCTGGACAGACCAAGCACCTACAGACAGCTAACAAAGAAATTCACATGTGTCTGTGCACCTGTGTATGTAGCCATAGCAAATTCTCTTTGATCACAGGCAGGGGAAGAACTGACATGCAAGAAGGTATTTGGGCTACCATTTACACGTTATAACTTCAGTTGGTTTGTTTACTGCAAATGGATAGACAAATCGAGGTTTTAAGACTGTTGGAGTGATGCCTAGGAAATTCTGTATCTGAAAGTTCCTTGGACTGCCGTCTTCTTCACCAAGCAGACTAGTTTTGAAACCACTGTTCTTTTCCCCTTTCTGCCTTTCTTTTTTCCCTTTTTTCAAGCTAAAGTGTTGAACCTACTCTCGTTCCAGAACATGTAGATTTTTCTTAAAAAGTATAAATAACATATCAGTAGCTATTTCACAGACCTGAAAATGTTTTAAATCTCTTTGAAAAACACTTAACAACATAAACTAGAATGTCTTTAACATAAAATGAATTAAAGATCGCAGTAAAATAATAAATTAACATCATCCTTAAAACCAGTAGGTATTCTTATGTGGTTCTAATTCTGAAAACTTTTTTTCTACAGAAGGTTGGAAGAGGAAAGCAATTGTGATACTATAAATGCTGTTCTACTTTCAGTGACAAATAATCAAAAAGAAAGGTGTTTTTTTTTAAATTAAAAGAATTAGTTAGACTTTTAGACAGGGAAAGGAGAAAAAATCAAAAAATCCATCACTGAAAGATATTAGAAGTGCAATGTACTTTTCCTTTCTCCCTTACCTCCAAAAGAAATAAATTAAAAAAAGAAGAGAAAAAAATAAGAAACGGTATTGTCCTTAATAATAATGCATACAAATAATGGACATGTTCAGCTGAGAAACATTAAGAACATCAGTGATGTATTTCTTATGAAACTGCTTTCCTGCTAATGAACTTCCAATTGACAAAATTCTTACTACTAGTAGTAATAGATATAGAAACCAGTGGGTAAAAATACTTTCTCATTGGTTTTGCAATATCATTTTCTAGACCGATCTGTACTGTAAACTCACATAATTCTCTGTGATCATAATTTTTGATACATTAGAAATTAATTTCCATCATCAGTTACAAAATTTATATTTCTTTTTCCAGGCTGATCTTAAAAATTGAGTTATTAGCAGAAAGGAGATCAATAACTTCAGGTCACTGTCCTTTACAAACTTTTCATGGGTGACTAACAATCGATAAGTCAGAGAAGAACCTGTTCTATCATAGGATCTAAAAGGTTAATGTTATCCTCAAGACCCCGATTCATTTAATTTAACACAAATATAATTTTGTAAAGGTTATGGCAAAATGCTTCTCATAAACAAGAACTTCTAGTTTTTCACAGAAAACTATAGGCCTAAACAATATAACTTTAAAAAGGTTTTTGGTTTACAGCACAGAACACAATATGTATCACACTGCCAGTGAACTTTTATTTAAAAGTTTTGTGTGGGCGTTGTGCTCTTCTTCACATAAAAAAATCCCTCTGAATGATTTTGGCAATTGCAAAATAATTCGGATTCCCCAAACCCTATCCCAATAAAATGACAGGTATCCTTGGCTGTAGCTACTTCCAATTCCTCTTTCTACCATTAGAATTTTACTTTGCTAACTTTTAACAAATAGAGCATTATCTAAGATCCCCATCCCTTTATTTCGCTTCTACAATGAAATTCTGAGAGTTTAGATTGCTCTGAAAAGTCTAGTGCTGACCTAGTTCCTTGTAGCACCAAGTTTTTATCCTCACTCTGGTTTTAGTACAACTTGAAGAAATTAGGACCAGGTTTTTCTTTGTGGCCTTTTCCAGAGTCAACTAATCTTCACCCTCCTCTTCTTCCTCTGTTAATAAATTAGATTGTTTAGCTGTGAATAAAGACTTGCTATGAGAATGAACAACTGAAATCAGTCACCATTATACATGATATGTATCACTGATTATGTGTTTGCAGGTTTGTGATTTCAATACTAAAAGATTTTGATGGCGTTATTACTGCAGCCTGCACTGCACAGAGCTGCTGGCTTGTTCTTGTACCACCTCAGGCATCACATGAGTAAATTCAAACTCATTATAGTCTTGCTACCATAAAAGAGAAGGGAGTAAAATAAAATTACATTGTTAGATTACTTCCAAAGAGGCTTAGGAATATTTTTATATTAATGTATTTCTATAGAAGAGGAATACTTTTAAGAATTTGCCTTGGAGGAAGCTGAATTTTGGAGCTGAATTTTAAAATTCAGCTGCATTCATTATTACACAAGAGAGGGTTTGCTCACCTCCGCACAATAAACTAAGGTTCTGTTTAGATGGTTAACTATATCATCATAAGGAGATAACCCTGGTTCCTAGTGTTCCAAGCGCTACAGAGTTCATCCCCATTTAGGGCTAACTTCCTTAGGAGCAGATTGGCATGTGCAAGCTTCATAACACTTGGCCCAGGTTACCTCTGGGTCCCATAGGATACTCCTGTGACTTCTGTGAATAATCTGCTCATTGTAACATGAATAATCTCTTTAAAGGTTAAGATTTCATTAATGTTAAATACACATAAAATGACATTTTGAGTGAATCTTGCTCTCATATTTTATTTATAGATATACACATGTATTAGTATTTGTTTAAATGTATTAGAGAACTGTACAGAAAACATAGATATTTTTTAAGAGAAAGATTAATTTTCTGTAAAGCCCAGTCAATCTCATTCCTTTTCCAAAATTTTTATTCAGCTGTGTAGTAATAAATAACATTCTACTTCGTTTTTGTGAAAAGCATCCACTCATACCCACCAGTTTCAGGTACCTTTCACATGTTTTAAAGCTAAATTCTGAGTCCTTTCCTCAGAGTCTAGTTTTACTGTTCCCTTTATGGCTGACTTGTCACAGAGGTACAAAGTTTAAGCAAATATCTTTTCTCCAGTACATCTGACATTTATTTTGTTCACAAAGAGAGTTTGGTAGTTTGGACTGACAACTGCCCATGTGGGAATGCCAGAAGAAATTTACTGTAAGCTTGGAAGTTACTATGTTTAGAAATAATGTTAAAAGTTGGTTAAGCCTAATTCCATGAAGTAAAAATCCAAGTTGTATTTGTACTTTGTTTTACATATTCACATTTGTCTGTGACAGAAAATGCACCTGTAACTCCTCTGAAGTGACTATCACAGAGTGCAGTATGTTCCAAAGCAAAGTCTCAACACAAAATCATTTTTTTTTTTGTAAAAATAAATATATGCACAAATATAGACACTTACACATAGCTAGCCTTATAAACTAATACCACATTTTAAAGAGAAACAAAAGAAAAATACATTATAAAATTCTTCATAGTCCACAGATGAAAGTATTCAGCAAGATCTTAAAGCCTGAAGCCTAGGAGAGTTCTCAGTTCCCTCATATAAAATGACAGATAAGGTTTTCTTATGTAGAGCAGGTTGCAAAGATCAGCAAAACTGAGTTTGAAGGAGATGAGCTGTGGCATTTTATCCAAGTAATACTACATAGCCATTACAGGCTAGTAACAAAATTTTCCAGGCCTCAGGAATGAAGCTTGTCAGGCTTCGTTTGCTTGAACTTTCCTTGATATTCCTGGATCTTTGATCTCATACCTGCAACTGATTTATTTTTTTTTTTCTTTTTAAATGACTGGGTAGCTATGGGTACCAGTATGGAAAAAACGTAGTTTTTATACAGATCGAAGCCACAAGTAGTTGTTCTTTGCAAATGAGATATTTATGACTATTATAATGATAGTGTAGAAAGAAACAGGCCTAGCATGACAGCCAAGGCTTTGAGAAGTGGGGAAATAGGATGCAGCATAGTGCAACAGGGGATAAGGGTCACAGGCTGACATTGGAGGTGGTTGGTTAAAGAAATGTAGATCTAGAAGCTGGACAAAACAAGTTTGAAAGTAACAAAGACAACAAAGAACAAGTGTAACATAAAATGCACCATATACAATAAATCTATGCATAGTTTGAAGTTGCAGATCGATGAAGAGAGGACTGTGGAACTTTATTAGAAAACAGACTCCAGCAAATCCTAAAAAGAAGAAAGAAAAGGAGGAAGGCAAAAATAGGCAGAAGAAGAAATGTATCACTCTTGCTTTTTCTGAAGTGAAAGTGAAGAACTTGGAGCACAGATGACCTGCTACAACCATTATCTATACCCAGCCCTGGTCCCCCAGTGCCCCTGCTTGCTTGAGAAAGATTGGTGCTGTCAGTCTCAGAGTACAAAGGGTTATTGAAAAAGAAAAGCATAACACACTAATAAATGCAACTGTTATTCTTATTACTACAATTATTATGCTGGGGGTGGGGGTGTTCTGTAACTTTATTTCTTAATTTTACTTCTTTTTTTCTTTTGCAATATTGAAATCTGGATAAAGATTCATGATTACATTGTTAAGATTTATGTGGTACTAAAAGTCAGATATTTGGCTTTATGTATAGAGTATATTTCCTTTTTGCTCATAGCAATACTTTATGCATAATGCAACTGGAATTCCAGTAGCATGTATTGCTATTTTGCATTTACTTTGCTGAAAGTTTGCATTTTATGCAAAGTCAATAGATGACTAGGAGCAACCTGATGGGTATGACAGTAATATCCTTTCTGCAGCTGAACAGGCATCAGACAATGCTTTTTGCCTATGACATGAATAAGAAATATTTCACAGAAACAAAACCAACAGTATTTTTGGAACAGATATGTCTGCCTTAATGGTCTCAGTCAAGTATTCAAACTTTATTGTGCCAGCTTTAGCTATAGTACTTTTACATGCAAGATAAATAAAGGCTAATAACAAAAATACATAAATAAAGGCCACATTATGTTATCAGAATACCTTTGAAAATTGTTTATGTGCCAGGCAGTGTCTCAGAGAATATTTCTGTTAAGAGCTGTTGTATTAATTATGTCATTCACTGAGTGTTCCTCAAAACATTCAGACAAACAAAAAGATTCCTATCTAACCTAAAGAAGTTTAAATTGGGTTCTGAAACAAAGATTCTTTCTAAACATAAACACATAATGCCACTTCAGATTTAGCAGGGTTCCCTGGCAGTCCAGCAGCTGCCCCATCCAGAATGACAGAGCTGCCTATAGGTACTCTGCTGTATCTTGTCAGCTCCATGTAGATGTCTCCATACCTTCAATAGCAAAAGATACCAATGTTTAGGTGATGATTCCTAAATGTCTGACTTCTAAGATGCCATACAGAGATAAGAAAATATTCCCTTTCCATTTCCCAAAGTTGTTTATATGTTATTATATTTTACATTAAATGTTATAGCAACATTTGGATAAGAACCAGTGATGGTATGGATGTAAGTCACAAAATAATCACACAATTATTTAAAGTGGTACTCCTTCCTATAAAAATAATTTAATCTTTTGGTTAATCAAATTCTTAGCACTGGATCAATGTATTGGAATCAAACTCCTCATACTCAGCAACTTCTGTTCTTGTACTTCAGGCCAGTCAATTCAATTAAAATGGTCCCACTATTTATGATTAAAAGTCCTTTGCAGACATTGACTATGCTTACTGGCTGGACTAACATGACCACATTGTGAAATATTCTACAGATAGTCTTCTGTTTTCCTGTTCCATTTATTGATGTGCTAGCTATTTTAACTTGAGTATTTTAAAACATATATGCTGTCTTAAAAGAGGTAATCTTGTGTTCTCCACTGGGAGGGACCTCTCCATGGACAGAATCTACAGAGTGTTGTGCAGAAATCCATCCAGAGTCTGTCCCATGCCACATGAAAGCGGGGTGTCCAGCATCTGAAGGAATGCAAAATTTACTTGCTATCTATATTCTTCTTTTTGTGTTATCTTATTTAAACAGCTATTTTAATATGCCATTTTTTGTCAGGCCTTTTCTTACTGGGAAACCCTACACCATCTCTCTCTCCCCTCACCCTGCTGAGGATCATCTTGTTTACTGGATTTTAAAATAATTGTGTTTATGTACCAAAATGGAAGATAATGAAAAAGTGACCTTATCACACACTGAGGCATCTCTGTTTAATTTTAATTTTTTTCTGTTATGTCTGCACAAGTATAGGAGAGACCTGGATGACATCCATAATAATGTCACTGAATGCCTTCTTAAGAATAAAAAGTATGACAGCATTGTAATAAACAACATTTTACATTCTTTAAGATCAGAAACCCGACCAGCCAGTTTCAAACTTTAATAGTATACTTTTCTGGTAGAGTACAAGAAAGATAACTGCATATACATCAAATAAGTGGATTACAACTCTTCAGAAGCTAAAGTTCATCTCTGCAATTAAATCAACTCTGATAAAAACAGCAGCTTTGTAGAAAGGTCATACATGAATGCCGGGAGGCTGCAATTCAAAGCATCTAAAATAAACAGCAAATAAACTGCCTAAAGCTTGTAAATCTAGTCCTTCCTGCATATCTGCTGACAAAGCCAAGATGTTATGAGAAAGAATTTTTGAAATAAAATTGAAAAGGAAGCAAAATTATATTGGCAGATTATTTGCATTGAAGATGCTTAGTGAAAATCATGTTTGTGACAGAAGTTCAGTTATATTTTTCATCCCATTTTTTTTTTTTTTTTAAGAAAACACACCTGTTTCCAAGGTTAATGAATCTGGAAATGAATATTCATATCGTCAGGAAAACAAAGAACAGGTTTTACAGAAGATAGCATTTTAAATGAGAAAAGATGAAATGTAAGATTACAGTTTAAATAAATGTGCCAGGTGAAAATGGGGACAGAACTCATGTGTCTAAAAACCTGATACATTAAAGCAAGTTACTGTAAAACATTTTTGCACAATACAGTATCCAAAATAAAAAGTTTTTTTTTTAAAATGCAATTACTTTTTATTGAACAGTAATAGCTTTCATTACTCATTGAAGGACTTGCACCAGCCTTTGAGAGGAAAACAAAGGAATATATTTGTTCACCTTTGAAAATGAAGAATTCCTTAAACTGTTTATGTCGTCAAGAAAATCAGTAACAACTTGTCCAAGATTTAATAGGAAAGAATTCTGGGGAAACTGGGATGCAAAACTGCTAGAGAACATATAGCTTAATTTTCATACGGCATTTTGCAGGAGATAACACATTATGCAGAAGCATATCTAGAATACAAATAATGAAAAAATAATTTTGTGCATTAAGGATATAGTGTGTAGATATGTTAAATTAAAAAAAAAAAAAATAATCTAGCATCCTGTAAAAAAAGAATCTGAAATGTCTTGTTTAATTTTAGAACAAATCTGTACATATATAGAGTTACAATGGAAATATCAGGACCTGTGGTAAATGTTGCTGGCTCTTTCCCTTGCCCTCTTTATACCACCTCAATCTTTTCTGAAAAGTTGAGTCTGGCGATCATGTGCAGTGGTATGAATTTTCACTATTGTGACCAACAGTTAAAAGTTGTTCTGTGATATAAGTGAGCCTACCAGATGGGATGCAAAACATTAGTGGACCAACAGAATTTCTTTACCTGTTAGTTGACTCGACATTTCAGTTTTTAAAGCATTTTTTGTTATAGTTTATTTTGTTCTTAAATAATTTGTCTCAATAAAACATGCTTAAATAAACTATCAATATTTTATAGAGATTCATTTTGCCCTCAAAGTATAATGTTCTGTGATGAAGTTATTCTTCTCATACTTCCTTCAGTTTGTAATTAAAAATATAATAAGGCTTACAATTACTATCAGATTTTGTTAGTGTTGACTACTATTACTCAATCTTTTGATTATATATATATATATATATATAAAACAGTTATACAGTCCAAGAGGTGGGTGACCAGTCTATCCATGATCAGAATCTGCTTTAAAATAATTTAAGAAAAAATATAAAATATTTCACAGTGATAAAAAGACAAAGGGGAGAAAAAGAGAAAAATAGACAAAGGGGAGAAAAAGGGGAGAAATATGTATCCTTTTTCTCCCCCCTCCCTCCAAGTGTAATTGTGAATGGTCTCATTAAGCATAAATGGGGACTATGAATATGTGGTTCAACTTACCCTATTTTCACTCTTCTCTTTTTATCCTTTTTCTTGATTTCTTATTAAGGAATAACTAACCTAAGTCCTAAGACAGAGCCTTAATCAGCTGTTATTCTCCTGTTACTGGAACATCTGAATGACTACTATTAATCATACCAACTAAACAAATTTGTTGCAGCCCTTGGGGAAATGAATGCAAAAGTAACTCTCTGTTCTTTTCCATGCTTGTTTGATTTGGTATTTTCAGTACTTCTCAAATTAAAAAATACATGGATGGTTTGAGGGAGATAAAACCAACCAAATTTTCAATAGAAAACCAATACAACTAAAAAAGGGTCACTGTCTAATGAATATATATTAAAAAATAATTGTATACTTTCAAAATGTAATTTTAAGATTATATCCTGATAATAAAGTATATTTTGTATAACTTCTGAAGCTTTCCAATATGAGATATTTGAATTTGAAACATAAGCTTGAAAGCAACAACTATTGGTGCCATGTACCTTGAAATTAGAAACACATTATTTCTAGATGATTCATAACTGTAATGATTCATCCTTCATCTTTACAACCATTGCAACAGAACCAAGGTCTTCCTGTGAAACAAGCAAGACACTGCATATGTGTGGGGATTTTGTGTTCAGCCTGCTCAGGATGGAAAAGCAGATCCTTTCATGACGCAGGAATGGAGTGTAGGATAGGTTAAGTACACACGTGTAGGGTTGAGAATAGGTAAGAAGTTGTCAAAGTGTATGTCTAACCTACTCCATGAGCTATGATGAGTTACAGTATGTTTTACAAGGATTGCCATGATGTGCAATATGAAGCATTATTGCAATGCTTCTTGAAGTAAGTACATCTAAGACATTAAAAAAAATAATTCATTAATAGCTTGGAAATGATCCACTCCCTATTTTTACGAACATGTGCCAAACACTATCCACTTCTAGCTTACTAGAAATTAAAATGTGCAGATTCTCTTATGAATTCCTCCTGAAAAAATGTAGTAGTGTTCATTTGGAGGTTCTGTGCTTTGTGTATGTTCCTCCAATTTACTTATATTTAATTTCATTTGCAATGTGTCAGTGTAGCATCAAATCAAGTCAAAATACAACTTTTATTTTTGGTTCAGAGATCCACTCCTTTTATGTCATCAATGATTCAGAAAGAAAAAAAACCTAAAATAGCCCTCAGCAGGTATCTCACTTTTGCTTCATTACCTGAAAGATAATCAATAAATACAATTTTAAGGGCCATTAGTAAAATATTTTCTTTTTAAAAAGGTGGGAAATATAAACTTTTTTATGCTTTTAATATCTGAAGAAATAGAGAAAATAATACGTTCATTCTGAATACTTGGAAAATTAGATTTAATATTAGTTTTTGAAGGTAAAACCAGTTTCATTACAAATGTTGCTCATTTTATGTATAACCTTTTGAAATTAACTATCCCTTGGTATTTAATATTTGCTACTGCATCAAAAATTTTCAAAAAATTTGTAATGTTTACAAATATTCACTGAATGGAAAAAAGATATTTTTAATCCCTACTTCATTAAAGTTGGAAGTCAGTCATTCCATACATAAGACTTATCAGAACTTAAGTTGTTTGTACAGACTTAATTTATTCTCCTCTATATCATACGCAACCTATTATAGCTCCTTAGCTAAATGATCAGATATTTGTTTTAACTTTTCTTAACAATACTTAATAGTGCTGGAAGATGAAGGAGCAAACCTAGGCAGATGTAATTAATCTTGATTGAATATTTCAGTGCAACCTGAGTCATCATTTCAGAACAATGCACACAGAAATACAAATAATCTAAATCTTGCATTAAGCAGAATTTTGACCAGTCAGAAAGACAATTTTAACTTGAACACATAGAGGATATTAGGGGATAGATTAAATATCCTTTATTTGATGGAATTGCATCAGTGACTTGTAGTTTCTGGATTATAGTGGGTTTCTTCAGTATTCCAGTCCATCAAATGGGGCAGCTTTTCATAGTGGAAAACGGCCAAATAAAGGTTCTGACACAAAACACTGACATCTGTTTACAGTTTAGCTTTGCTAATAAATAAAAGGCCAAATTAATTCTACGAATTCAGAAGTTGTAATTATATGAGCCCTCTCTTACAGCTGTGCTGGAAGCTGTGCTCTGTCAGGCAGGACACATGGTTTACCAAGCCATTTGAAAGAGTAACATAGGGCAGGCAGCTGTAACCAGTAACTATTTTCTGCACTTCACATTGTTCATTTGATAAACTCATATGCCTTAAATATACCTTATGCATCCACTGAGAAATGTTGCCTTAGGAAGACTTGCCTGATTTTCTTAAACCATGAGAGACTAATGTGCTTCTCCTGATCCATGTGAGCATAAATGTCTCATTAGCTGCTGTAAACAACTTCATTTGGAGAATTAAACTATGTACTTTTACCAAACATTTCAAACTTGAGTATAAATACTGGCTTGTACTTGGAATGATACAAAAGATATCAAACATATTTTTAATACTCTTACCCATACACGATTCATTATGCATATTTTAGTCTTTATTAACATATTTCAGAGAGTACATACCTGAAACATAATTTTACAGTAGCATAACCCACCATCAACAATTTAATGAACATGCACGTAGGATATTAACTAATGTTTTAGTTCTAACAGTTACTGGTTTTGTCATCATTATTATTAATACTGTTATTGTTATTAATAAAGTATATCAGTTATAGATACTTTTTTATATGAGGAGGAAAAAATCACAGACACTGTGCTGTAGAAATTAGTAAATTAGCATGGTAATTACAGTCTTTAGAAGTCAAGATGCAAGATGAGTAGAATACCATTTAGAACTAGAATACCATTCTAGTTTAAACAAAAGGACTTGGAAATCATTAAAAATAATTTTGACTTGTCTTTGAAATACCTGCTTTTTGTTCTCTTATTCACTGTGAGCCAAGTCATAGCATTCTGCTTAGGCATATTACCCAAATAATCCTTTCTCTAAACTAATAATAAAGCAGCAAGGTAAGCAGATCACTACCCAGAATGCTAAAAGTTAATGGCATGATAATGTCTACAATACAGGCAATATGACTGTTAACTGACTATTAAAATATATACTGGTGAATTTATTTTAAAAAACAACTATATGGATGTATGAAATGCTTATGAAATGCAAAATTATATGAAACGTAGTACTGTGAGACCAAAAATAAGTTATTTTGAAATCCTTATATGATGTCATACTTTCTTTCCATATTTAGTCTTTTTGCAAGCAGAACAATAATGGCAAACACTGAATCTTTGCTTGAGTAAGAATGTCAGGATTACAAATACAAAGCTTTATGCTAGCATTATTAATTAAATATAATTGAAATACATTTTGCAATAATGTGATACAGAATCACAAAATTACAGAATGATCAGGATTGGAAAGGACCTATGAAGATCATCTAGTCCAACAACCTGCTAAAGCAGGCTCACCTAGAGCAGGTAGCAGAGAATCACCTCAAGGTAGGTTTTGAATGTTTCCAGAGAAGGAGACTCCACAACCTCTCTGGGCAGCCTGTTCCAGTGCTCTGGCACCCTTAAAGTAAAAAGTAACTTTTGTTATTAAGTAGAATATTAGCAATTCTAAATTAGTTTAAACATTTCTTTCAGAATCCATTTTACAATGTTTATTAAATACTTTCTGGACAAAATTTATTTCTGTAATTAATTCTTATAGTTGGAAAGTTCTTCCAAACATCCACATGGGCTTTAATCTTTGTACACATTTTGCCATTTAACAGGTTGTGGGAACAAAACAATCCTTATATAGAAGTTTATTCAATGTAAGGACATGATAATATTATTTTCTGAAATTATCTGGACAAATTGATGATTATGGCTATTTGCATTAGAGTCAGGACTTCAAACGAAGATTTTATCACTGTTGACGTGCCTTTGAAATAAGTTTAAGGGCAAATAGTGCAAATGGGGATCTGCCTAGAGGAGAGATAGGGAAAAGGGTTGTTGGAAAGTATTTGCAAGGCAAGTTTCCTAGCATAGATAGTTGAAAGGCATTATATGTGTAGGAAAAGATTAGGGTTTCTTGGTGAAGTAGTTCTAAACTTGCCTACAGATGCACAATAATTTTCACTGTAATCTCTTTTCTTTATTGTCTCTATTTCAAATTTGGTCCCTAATTATATATTTTGGCACATGTAAGAGTTGAAAGAAGAGGAATCAATGGTCTGTAAAGTCAGAGAATGTAGTTTTATTAATTTTAAGTGATAATAAACATAATTTATTAGAAATACTTGAGTGAAATCCTCACATTAAGGTGCCATCTCCAAGACACTAACAAAGCCTCATATTAAATAGTATTCATGGATAACCATCATATCATGGGCTGCCTGAGAGCCTTTGACTCTCGTTGAGTCCTGGTCACAAGCTACAGCAGTATGATTTCCTCTGCTTATCAAATCAAGCTGTCTACTGTTACTCCTCAACCTAAATTTCAGCCTACAGAATACTATGAAGAAGTTAAATAAATGAAGTATTTCTCTTGTAAACAGTATTTTAAAGCCAAAACTAATCTTCACCCTCAAAACCACCAATTGGCTAGGCCCAAAATTCTGTGAAACATAACTTGCAGTGAGCAACTTCAATACTACAAGAAATCTACAATCGCTGTATTTTGTAATACAAGGAGTAAGACTGATTAGTTCTGATTTCATCATTTTTGATGGAGAAAAATGGTTGTAGAACAATCATTTACTATCCTTTTTTCTTTTTATCTGCCTTTTCCCCCCTCACTCCTATCCTTACAAAGAGGAAGTATTTCCATGTTCATTTGGGATTTATAGATGAAAAAGAAGAAAGATGAGGAAAATTATGAAAAAACTAGGTATTGGAAAACTAATTTTAAAGAATATATTCATACTTTTCTGTGATAAAAATAATCTAGAATTAAGTATTCAAGTCCTATTTAAAGCCCTTCACATTTCCGGCTCCAAGCCCCTGTTTAAAAAAAAAAAAAATAAAAAAAATAAGTAGCATTATCATAGCAGTGGTAAAGTCAGCAAGATCTCCATGCAAAAGGAAAATAGGGCAGCATTATTAACTGTCACTTTCATAAGAACTGAACTCAGAAACATCTTTTTTAAAATAATACACATAGGTCATTTATAACACCCCTCTTCCTCTTAGCAGAGAAAATATGTGTCAAGCCAGTAGACATGATGATTTTTCGTTATTATCAGTAGATAACAAAGGGGGAAATGTCTTGTGAACATTAAGGCACCTGCTCCAGGTAGAATAAGAACGTAGTCACATTTCTGTAGATATAAGAATGGATATAACTAAATATCCACTCTTTGGAGGATTTGATTGATAGTTCCTGTTATTCTGGAGAGTCTTCTAAAAATCATCTATTACTGCTTACTATTATATATTGCAAAAGATGTGCCTAATGAGGCTGAAATAATCTGAAGATACTTAGGTGAATTATACCTCTGGGTATAGTAGTGTCTGCACCGAATTTAGTAACTAAAATCATACCTTCACATCTTCAAATACTATTGAAACCACTATATTTTAGCTACTACTGACTAATATTATATAATATTTAGTTAATGACACTTCAGGTAATTAAACAAGCCAGTTATATTTCTTGCCATATTATTTTAAAATAAATAAAAATGTTATCCTTTAGTTTTATTAGTAACAGCAGCCATTCAGTCATGTGAGTCGTTGGCAAAGATTCTGTGTTGTGCAACTAGAAATGGCAAATGTTTTTCCTCTTTTCATTGAGATCATTACATAGTCAGATTAGTGGTTAAATAGCCCTAGTTTGCCTTTCCCTAAGTGGTGTGGAAAACAGAGCCTGTAATTTAGTAACAGCTGCAAAGAATTATCTGAAAACAATCTACTAGAAATGTAGACAATTCATGTTATAAAACAAAAACAGCCATTCACATAATCAAAAGCCTCATCCCCCAAGTTTACTCAAACTGCTTATTCAAATTGTTTTGATGTTCTTCCCCTGAGGTGTGAAGTGCATGGCCATAAAAAGTAACTTTTAAGTGTTTGTAGTGTATCTAACCCTATTGTAACCTCTATTTGGGGGGTGGTAACTTCAGATGGTTCTTGCAACGGTATGTAAAAATCATACTTTTCTTCAGTGCCAGCTCTGTATCCACTTATTTCAGGTGAGAGGTGCCTACTTTAGTAACAAAAATGTTTATATTCCTTTCCATTCTTGTTAATTCCTCAGGTTGCTTGGTTTTGGAGAGTTTGTTGAGATATAATCTTGCGGAGGTATACTTTTCATTCTTCCATTAGTAAGAAAATTTAAAATTCATAGAGCTGATCAAAGTTATTTCCACAGTTAAACTATATATATATATAAAATATATTGACTAGAAGGAGATTTGCAGAAATATTTTTATTTGGTTTAAGATTTCTTAGAAGCATTTGTATTTGTACTGTGTAGTTCTGCTATAAACCTCTATTTAAGACCTATCTATGTAGGCATGTACATGTGAGACTTATCTAAACTCCCATTATACTCAACAGGGATCTATTCAGTATATACTCTGGACTCTAGAGAATTATGAGGAAGAAAAAAATCTACTGTGAACAGTGACTCCTCATGAGGGAGCTCTGTTCAGCTACCCATATACAAGCATCTAATGCCATCTGTGATATGTGACATGGGGCAAAACGGAGACAAGGCAGGGTACCCAGGATCATCTCAGATGGACCTAGATGGCTGACTGTGAGTAAGTAATTTAGTCCCAGGTTTCCCAACTATATAGTCATTAAATATAAATGGTGGAGGTATCTTGACTGTTCCTTCCATAAGAATGTCTGAGACAGACTCATTTTACTTTCAGCTGTAATCGAAGGAAACGGATAGAATTGTTTGAATGCTATTTTTCTTTGTTTCATTGTTGCTTTCACATAATGCTTTGTTTCACACAATGCCACAGTCTTTGTTGTGGTATGGAATTTTAATTTTGCTGTCACTAATACAGAAGAATGAAAGTCTGAAGAAAAATGTACATGGCATAATGCCCAGAGTGTAAATACTCTGTTTCTGGGTAAACTTACAAGTATCCAGGAAGGAGGGGAAAAAAAAAAAAAAAAGAGAGAGAGAAAAAAATTATGCATATTCAATAATGTTTATAACATAATATCTGAATATTTTTCTTTGGATCTGAGGGAGACTAAATGTTTTATATTCTAGTAAAATAATCTGCTCTAATTGCAGATCCTTAGAGCAGCATTTAACAAACTGTGTTGCATACCTCCCTTTGTCTACTACCAAGTGAGTTTTAAAAACTTTACACATCTATTTTGCTTAGCTTAATGATCGTATTTTGGTATTATGAACAGAAGTAATAAATCCACTCCTTCTTATGCCGCCCCTGACCATCTGGTAGTTTTTATGCTTCATCCAGAGGAGCATGACCCACAGTTTTTGGACACATAATCATAAACACATGTGTCTCTCTTTGATTAGAGTGTATTTTGGGTTTATTGATGACAGCTTGTTTATTGACCGTACCGATGAAATCTTATTTTCCAAGAGATGTTTACCATTGAGGCTGGTGTTGCCTGACTGTATGACCTTCAGCTGCAGAAGTCCATCAAACATATTGCTACTAAATTAAGCAGATTAAATTTAATGTAAATGAAGAAAATTAAAAATCTAATGGAGGGTTGTTTTTAATAAATTGTTATTTTCTTATTTATGTCTGTAAACAAGAAATGCACTGTTCATCTCACCTTTTTTAAATGTAAATGTGAAGGTCAAGGTGTAAATGCATGTTTTAACTAACACAATTCCTTTGGTTTTTATGATACAATGCATATAAGATTATTTTGTGTGCTTAAAAGCCTAATGTTATGTGCTTAAATGTTTGTAATAGTGGCTTAATCTTATGTTCATGGATGTTTAAGAAGGTTAAGATGAGATTTATCTCTATCATTGCTGCACTATTTCTTGTTTTATATGAGAAGTCTACATCTAAGTCTAAAAAAATCTGTCAAAACATTGATCTGATGCTATCAGATAATTTTCATTATATATATGATTTTAATATTTCTGAAGAATGAATAAAACCGTTATGGTGTGTCCATATACCATACCCTAAGACAGCTGTTATTCAAACACATGAAAAAGAAGTGATATGAAGTTTACTGATTGCTAAATTTTATTTTTCCACATTTTCCTCTGCCTTCTTCCATTATTTTTTTCTGCATTCCATTTTCTCATTTTCTTAGACATTAAAAATTGTTTTTCTGATCAAACCAAAGGCATGTTAAATTTTTCACTAGATGCTTAGTGAAAATATGTAAATAAAATATATTTCTCATGGTCCCTCATCATGTAAAAACTTTCAGCTTCTGGCTTAAAATTTAGGAACATTCTGAGGCAGAAGGTGCATCTGGACCAGTGTGATAATAGCAAAAAAATCTTTATTTGCCCAACCTCTTTTTTATTCCACTTTTTCCTCCTTAATGTCTTGTGACAATGAGATTAAGGTTATGGTTAAGTACTTCAATTCCTCCTAACCATTTGCTTTAAACTGTTATCTAATAATTTTCCATACTTTTCCTCTTTTTGCATATTGTGAGAAAAAGCAAGTAACCACTTTTTTAGTTACTTTCTTCAAACCATTCACAACTATACAGACCTCCATCTTATCTTCCACAGATTGTTTCTTTTCAAACTGAGAAATACACTTTTTTCAGTGTCATTTCATATAGAAGTTATTCCATACTTCTGATCATCCTCTTTATCCTTCTCAGTACTTAATCTAAATCTGCTAGATGTTTTCTGAGATGGGTAATTAGCACATGTTATTCAGTGTGGAGTATACCATGCATTTATATGACAAAATTTTTTGTTTCGTTACTTTTATTCTATAGTCCTTCACTCTTAATTTTTTACTTTATACTTGCCTATTTAAAATTACTCTAAGATGAGTTTTTAGAATGGTAATCACTAGTTCAAAGACTATCATTCTGTCTTCACAGTTAGGATAATATTTCATGTGTGCTTTACATAGAATTTATGAACACTGAATTATGTCTGTCATTTTTTATCACTGGATACAATTTGCTCCTTCTGGAGTGTTTTGCAGTCACCTTTCTTTTGTACTTTCTTGGGAAAATGTTTGTCATCTGTAAAATGTGGCAGCTCATTATTCACTCCCATATATAAATACAGAGAATATCACAGGTCACTGCACAGATCCTTCTGGGACCCCGAGGGTAAGCTCATTCCTGTGTGGAATATAACCATTTATTTGTGAATTTCATTTTGTTTTCTTTCTTTTTGTGTCTTCATTAACCACATATAATCACCAATGGGAGAATTTTCCTTGGTTTTCCCTTACATTTAAAGTTTTTAGGAGTGTTTTTGAAGGCTCATGTTGTTATTGTTTTCTATCTTTTCACTTGCACTTTTATTTCTACTTGGTATTTTTTTCTATCTCCCCTTCTTACTGAATTTTATTTACTTTTCAGCCTAATTTGTATCCTTTCCAAATATTTTCTCTGCCTTTTTTCACTTTTTGCCTCCTTCATGATTCTTTTTTTTAAAGTCCTTGTTTTTCATGTTTAAATCGATGTATCTTATTTTCTTTGCTTTCTACATTATCTATTTTTACTTTATTTTTTTCTCTTAATGTTCTTTCCCTAGAAAATCCTTTTATTTTCTCATTTTATGAATCATTACATATGCAAATCAGAGAATCATTAAATGTCTCAAGGATCCTCAAGTCCAACTCCCTGCTCCATGCAGGACTATCTGAAACTAAATGAACATTGTCCAGACACTCCTTGAACTCTGACAGACTTGGTGTTATGACCGCTTCCTTGGGGACCTGTTTCAGTGACCGACCACCTTTTCAGTGAAGAACTTTTTCCTAGTGTCCAATCTGAACTTCCTCTGATGCAGCTTCATTCTTTGTATCCTATCACTAGTTGCCAGGGGGAGGAGATCAGTACCTCTCCCTCCGTTGCCCTTCTTGAGTAAGCTGTAGACTGCAATGAGGTCACCCCTCAACCTTCTCTTCTCCAAGCTGAACAAACCAAGTGACCTCTGCCACTTCTCAAAAGTCTGTCCCTCCAGACCTTTCACGATCTTAGTCACCCTCCTCTGGACACACTAATGATTGGATTTCCTTCTTATAATGGGGTGCCCAAAACTGCAAACAGTACTCAAGGTGGGGCTGAACTAGTGCAGAGTAGAGTGGGACAGTCACCTCACTTGACTGGCTAGCTATGCTGTGCTTGATTCACCCCAGGACATGGCTGGCCCTCTTGGCTGCCAGAGCACACTGTTGACTCATATTCAACTTGCCATCAATACAGTCCCCCAGACCTTTTTCTACGGGGCTGATCTTCACCTTCTTGTACCCTAGCATGTACATATAACCAGGATTGCCCTGTCCCAGGTGGAGAATCTGGCACTTGCTTTTGTTAAATTTCATATAGTTGGTGATTGCCAGCTCTATAATCTATCCAGGTCTCTCTGTAAGACCTCTCTACCTTCAAGGGAGTTCACATCTCTTCCTAACTTACTATCATAGGCAAACAATGCACATTCCATTCCTGTGTCCAGATAATTTATAAAAACATTAAAGAACACTGTCCCTAAAATTGAGCCCTGGAGAACTTCACTGGTGACTGGCCAACAGCCTAATGTAACCCCATTTATTATAACTCTTTGAACTCAACTTGTCAGCCCGTTGCTATCCCAACATATCATGGTCTTGTCTAGCTGAATGCTGGACATTTTATCCAGAAGGATACTATGAGAGACGGTATCAAAAGCTTCACTGAAATCCCAAACTCCCAAATCAACTGGCTCCATTGGTCAATTAGATGGGTGACCATGTCATAAAAGGAAATTAACTTAGTTAAGCAGGACTTTCCCCTCATGGGCCAACACTGGCTATGACAAATGACCACATTGTCTCTCAACTGTTCTACAGTAACTCCCACAATAACATTCTCCATAATTTTATCAGGCCCTGAAGCAAGAATGACAGGCCTATAATAAACAGGATCTTCTTTTTTACCTGTCTTGAATATTAGGACAACATTTACCAGCTTCTAGATTACTGGAACTTGTACAGACTCCCAAGATTGTTGAAAAATAATGAAAAGAGGTCATACGATAACATGATGCAGTTCTTTCAGTACCCTGGGATGAAACCTATCAGGCTCTATAGGTTTGTGTGCACCCAGCTGGAGCAGCAAGTTTCAAATAAGTTCAGTCAATAGGGAGTTTATCCCCCCAGTCATGGGCTTTCAACACACGGCTCCAGGATTCCCAAGGCCAGTCATTGGTGTTGAAGACAGAGGCAAAGGTGGCATTAAATGTCTGTGCTACGTTTATAACCCTGTTTGTAAGGTCGCCAACCTTATCAAGTAACAAAACAACATTAACTCTGATCCTTCTTTTACAGTTATGTTTTAAAAAGCCCTTAATGTTATCCTTCACAGTCCTGACCAACTTGAACTCCAGTTGAGCTTTGAACTCCAGTTGAGCTTTGGCCACACAAGTTTTCTCCATTCAGTGGTAAACATCTTATAGTCTTCCCACATTGCCAGCTCAGCCAAGCCAGCCTTGTTAGAATCAGATTATTCCCCGCCCGCCCCCCCCCCCAAGACTACATTAGGTTGGGGTTCTGTTTCAGCACAAACAAACTAGGAGGCTGCAACAAGGCTTTTACCATCAGCCAGATTCTACTGTCCATGCCGTTCCTCCTTCCTCCAGCAGTCAGACCACACTACTACTACTACTACTACTACTACTACTACTACTACTACTACTACTACTACTACTACTACTACTACTACTACTACTCATCCCACCCCCTTCCATAATCCTCAGTGGTCTTTAACTGCTTAGCAGGAACAAGCTACAGCTGCACATCATCCATGTCAATCAACCCACTCCTGTCAAGGCAAGGCCACAGCTGCATGTTATCAGTGTTAATCAACCCACTGCCTTCATTCCTCTACAAGGTTCATAGTCCACTATGTAGATTACAGCACTTCACACTTCTAATACAGCAACAAAAACAAAAAAAAACCAAAACAAACAAACAAAAAAACCCCACCACCAACAACAAAAAAGTCTTTTCAAGGAATTTTGTTCTGTGAAGTTTATTGCAGCTGTGATTCTACCAGCAAAAGAAACTCATGTATGGATGTTAAGCCTGATTGAAGTATTACAAATTTACGTATTTTCATTGACTGTAAACAGAATGAAGAGTAATTAGTTAACCACTATGCCTAGATGCTGGGGATGTCTCTGTTTTATCAGGTGAACCATATCCATGACTGTAATTTTTAATATTTTTTTTCAGCAATCATTCAACTGGGGAAAAACAAAAACAAACCCAAGACATTCCTGCCCCCTCTGAAAAAAAAAAAACAACCCACTCTTAAATTCTGGTCCAATCTTGCTCTCAGGCACAATGTTTTCCAAGCTGAAACTTGCTGGTGGAACTCCAAAATTTTATTGCTAACTAATAGATGAATAGATTCTGTAAATGAAGATAAATAAAACAAAATTTGCATTTTCTTTGCAGTGTTAGAACATCACAAGTTACAGCCACATTGCACCGGTGACTCTAGCATCAATTGTTCACAGAGAATTTTATTTCAGGGACAAATCACACTTCTCATTAGGATGTGGTACTCATTCACAGAGAACAGCACATGATTCTACTGAACTTGGCAGAAATTTAAGTCTTTCAGAGGAAGCAGCTGCTCTGAACCTGTTGTGTGCTGTTAGCTGTTAGTGTAATAATAGTGATGTTCACAGGTGAAGGACTATTTTGTTCTAGGACTCTTAAAAAACTAATACATATTTTTCATAAGAATTAATTTCTTAGTTATGTATTTTAGAGAAGATTATTCCTGAGTGTCACTTTTTGCCTGTAGTTACGAAGGTAGAAAATAGGATGCTATTTCAGTTCTGTAATGCACCACATCCAAGCTACCAAAGTTGATTTTCTTTAAGCAACCACATGAAAACCTCCAGTTTGGACAGCAATGGAAGGAACAATGTAAAACAATTATAATTTTCCTAAATAATAACTTGGTAAACGGTAGCAAAATTTCTGTTAGATGATTAGGTTATAATAGTAAGCAATGGAGACATGCCAGAAGAAGAAAAATATTCTTTAACCTTCAGTTGTCTGACCCAGGAACATTTTATGAAATTCTGAAACAAACTATTGAACTTGACATCTCAGTCTGATATGATCACAGATATTAAATCTGCTTATTTTGAAAAGAAGTATCATTCAATTATAAACATAGTATAGAAAAGAAAAAAAAGATTGTACAAACTAATGTCTTTTACAAGTGCAGACAATTACTTCATTGTAAGTAACAGAAAGATAGTCTAATATCTTAACATGTTACTTTTGAAAGAATGCTACTACAATGCTTAAAACTTGACCACTTATTTGTACTCTGCAGAGTACTCTAAACCATTATAAACTTTAATGAAACTCTAAATCCTTCTAAATTCCAACCTGTTTTATTTCTGATATTCAAATGATGATGGGTAATATTGTTGTTGGCTTTCCATTAAAGCTATTTTGTTTGTCCTGGTGTTAATAAAGAAAAAGACTTCTTTTTATGATAGTAACAAGTCACTAATGTTAGTAAATGATACTTTACACCCAGCAGAAACTAAGAAAAACTGATCCTTTTATAGCGATGACATGTATTTTTTGGGGGAAAAAAGCCAGTAACGTTTAACATTTTATTAACAATGCAATAATATTTACTGTGATCAACAATGATTTTGAATATGCTTTAAATCTCACATGATAATATTTAAATTTGATTTTTATATGATTTAAAAGTCATTGTGAATCAACCTGTAACCTTTCTTGCCTACTTATATGCTATCCCATTTCACTTTCATTTTCTGAACTTATGCAGAACTTATTCTGGGGCAAAATTATTAGTGTTTGTGTTAAAAGAATTTGAGAATCTTGGTTTTGCTCAGATCAGAATGCTAAACTGAAAATAGGTTACATGAGTATCTGAGTCAGGATTGTGACAGACAGGTAAACTTTTATGAATCCACTTTATCTAGCTGTCCCTTCTGCTTTTATGATTATGGGTCTCTTTTTTTCATTGCTTTCATGGAATATGTGCAGTACATATGTTTGCTTAGTTTTTTTCATATATACCCTTATTGTAGAAATGCTGGTAATACTATTTCAAACTTTGAATATCTTAATATTCACAATAATATTTTAAAGCCTGCAGGCTCCCAATGACTAAAAAGTTCAGTTAACAGACATAGTGTTGTGAATGTACAGGTGTAAAATGAAAGAAAAATGTACAAAGAGTGTGAGTATAATTGAAGGGAATTCAATGTTGTAGTTACATTATTTGAGGAAACTATACAGTCTGAAAGACCAAACAAAATGTGTCCACTTGGTGAAAAACAAACATTTAATCATTTCAGGTGCTTACACCAAGTTCAGCTAACTGATCACCCTATACTTCCTTTACAATCAATAAAACTGTCAATAGGCACTTTTCTGGGCACAATCAACATATCAAATGCAGATTTCTTCTTAATGTTGAGAGAAAGGCTCCTAGGAAAGGATAGGAACTCTAGTTGTAACACATATATCCAGAGATTAAGTTGGATGAATTCCATGACGTTATTTGCAAAACATAGCTATGCTTAAGGTGTTGTAAACTTTTTCTTATATTCTGGACTAATGTACATATACCAAGAGTGTAGTTTTAGGCTACGCGTTTCTTACAATATACACAACAAGAGACAGATGTAAATGGAACAATGAAACAAAATAGACAACTTGTTTCCTTTGAAAAATATACATGAAATTTTATTGAAACATGAAATGGGAACTATAAATTGTTAATGCTTATGTATATTGCTGCTCCATAATAAATTAATATTATGTTATACTAAAAACTTATTAGGTCTTTAAAACAAAGAATTGAATGTTAGTTAAATGGTAAAAAATAGAGGTATTTAAATAAGGAAAAATAGATTGAATTTTATTGTATGTTCTGGTGCTTGCTTATAAAGTGTTGTACAACACTCAGAAAATGCTCTTGGTTTGATTCTTTTTCCATATATTACAAACTCCCAGAAGACCACCACTCCTTAAAGTATAGTAAGTCCAAGTAATTTCTGATAGATATTCCAATCAAGAACCCATGCAAAAGTATGTGGTATTTTCTGTAGATGAATGGGGAAACAGGAATTCTGAACGAAATTACATGTCTCTTAAGAGTTTTCCGGAGAGGGCCACTGGAGATCTGTAAAATTTTTTCATAGCAGACAGTGCATGAAAGTTCTATTTTGGACTCAACTGTACTCTCTCAGTCAGGGAGAATGAGACCCAGAGGCTCCGGGACAGAGAATTTAATAGAACTTATAAATTACAGGCACAATTACTGTGGTCCTGGCCTGCTGACAAGAAGGGTTTCCAGATCACTAATTTCCAGGTCACTAATTTCTGTCAGTGAGAAGAAGTAAAGATTTCAGTGACTAAAGTTCAGGAGGCTAGTATCAATTGGAAAAGTTGCCAAACATTAATGGTTGCATCTCTATGAGTGCATCTTTCATGCTAGCCTATAATTATTGTATTTGACGTGCTTTTATTATATGGAACACTAAGAGTCAAATATAAGTCAGATTTATAGTAGCATATTTTAGAAGAGTCTTGTGTCATACCGAGATTGTCCAGAAGTGCTGGAAAACACTACAGATACCAAGTGCCATACTTTAGTTAGGTGTGATGGTACACAAATTCACTTCTCTTGCTGCCCAAGTCCAGTTCATGAGGTCTCCATTGTCATTGCATGGAGAAAGGCACAACCTATCAAAGTGGATTTTTGCTCTGCATATGCCATATGCCTGTATGGATATCACAATCACAAATCATCCATTTGGATTACCTGTTACATCTACTCTGAGAAATTAAACATGCTTGGGAACATTGTTGGATATTGTCTCCTTTTGGCGTAGCTATCAGCCCTAGTAACACCATGACTGCAAGCACATTGTCTATTAAACAAATCTTCTCTCAGTTTTTCCTGCAACCCTTAAATCATTTATGAGAATTGTTTAGAAAAATGCTAGCTAACACAGGAAAAATTTGTAGCAGGGAATATCCTCACTGTTTTCTTGCAACAGAAGCACAGGTGTCCAGAATCATACCTAGGTACACATCATTTTACTTTGAAGATGCTGGCTTCTTATACCTTCCTATTACATTTTTTAAATCTCCCTTTCCAAGCTACTACTTAATGTACTGATGCTTACTGTACTTTCACTTACAGCTTTGACAAGCAGGGAAACATCGCTGAGACTTAGTCTCTTCCTTTGTCTATTAGCACTTAGTGAAATGGTGGGGTCAGTTCACATTTCCATGCTGTGTGCTTGTGCTGACATGACTAGCATCCCGTATTGGCACACAAAACAGCAGGAGACATCTTTGGAAGGACATCTTAGAACAAAGATATGAAAAGTTTGTTCCATGGTCCTCATACCTCATTGTATAGTCCATGCTCCATGCTCTGCAAAATGCAATTTTACACTATGACTGGGACTTGTGTTTTTTCTGCAAGCTGTGGGCTACTGAAATTGGAAGGAAAATTAATAGGGGTTTCTGATTGTTCATATTTTTTTCTGTATTGATGAGAGCTGTACATTTCTCCTTTTCTTATCATAGGAACTACTTTTACAAGGACAGTACTATTCTTATTTTAGAAGACATAGTAAATAACACATATCGGACAGAAGGTAGAACAATTCTGCTCATAAAATATAGAGATATTTTTAAACAATATTGATTTCCTTTGAGGCAGTCTGATGCATGTAGTTACATTGGCTGTGTCTAGACTAAATTGCAACACGGTGCATCACAGTGAACCTTAAGCACCTATTCTCCCAGTAATGCTGGATGAAAGACACGCTGGAGTGTCCCAAAGCTCTCTCTAGCCTACGTGAGCGGCATCTTTATTCACAGAAACCAGGACACAGGAAAGGCTTGTGTGCATTCAAATCGTACTCTGAGGTAGTATAAGGATACTAGAAATATGGGACCTGGGAAATGTTCTTGGTTCTTATAAACGAGACACCATTTCATATCTACCATACACTTTGGACAGTCCCAATGAGATGAGTGAATCTTTGCAAAAATCGTGACACTAAATGCAAAGGTGAGTCTTCAGATTTGTCTCTGTGTTCTAAAATCAAGGTGAATAAGGTGAGCTACTGCTCTTGAAATCCAAATGTAAGTGTCTATTTCTTTCAAAAGCTCTGGTATTTCTCTTGGTGTCTTTGATCCTGGCATCTAAATAGGATTCAAAATGGAAAGAAAGATTTTTCTATATCTAGTCGTCTGAAGGTTCAAGGTTCTAATGTTTACAGTTACAGGCTTTTAAACTGAAGTTTGACAACCAGTTCCCAATAAAAAATGCTCAGATGTGAATTTCATTACACTCACTAATGGTATAAGGTACATATTAACACTGTAAAGAGGCAAAACAATGTCAAGCTTTATTGTGTTGGGAGGAGTTCTTTTTTAGCTCAAAGTGTGTATTTGCTTGGTTTTTTGCTTGTAAGCACAACTCAGGCATACAAGAACATTTATTCCTGTAGCGCATATTCAGTGTTAAGTCCTTTTCCTAATGAGTGCCAGGAAGGAATGTACTGAGATCCCAAAATATCACTGCAGGTTCCAAGGGGATGGAAAGAAGCATGTTGTTTCTGCCTGCCTTCCTGCCTTCATTTCACTGATGCAGAAAACTTTTTGCAAATCATTAGGGGTGTCCTGGTTTCAACTGGGATAGGGTTAGTTTTATTCTTAGTAGCTGGTGCAGTGCTGTGTTTTGGCTGTGATGTGAGAACAACGTTGATAACACTGATGGTTTTCATTGTTGCTGGGTGATGTTTATACCAAGTCAAGGACTTTTCAGTTCCTTGGGCCCTGCCAGTGAGGGGGCTGGAGGGGCACGGGGAACTGGGGGGGGACACAGCCAGGACAGGTGACTTAAACTGGCCAGAGAGGTATTCCACACCATATGACGTCATGCTGAGTATATAAGCTGAGGGAAGAAGAAGGAAGGGAGGGACATCTGGCATTATTGTGTTTGTCTTCCCAAGTCATTTTTATGTATGACGGAGCCCAGCTTTCCTGGAGATGGCTGAACACCTGCCTGCCCATGGGAAGTAGTGAATAAATTCCTTGTTTTGCTTTACCTATTAAATGGTTCTTATCTCCACCCTCAAGTTGTACATTCCAATTCTCCTCCCCATCCCTCTGGGTGAGGGGGAGTGAGTGAGCAGCTGTGTGGGGCTTGGCTGCCGGCTAGGGTTAAACCACAAGGGGATACGTAGAAGGAGTGGCTTCCCTGTTGGTTCTGTTCATTATATGAAAGTCTCATCCAGCCCTACAAACAGATAATAATATATCCCAGATGGATGTGAGTGCAGGACTGTGACCTAAAAAAGACATAAAAGAAAGAAATCCAAATTTTAGCTCTGTGGTTCTACAATTGATGTTCACAGATAGAAAGTATGTTGTGGATTAAATCTTTTGACCACAATCTTTGGGACCAGTTGGCACCCTTGCTCTTCTAATTTTAAACTACAGTGACTTCCCTAAGCCTTCTGGTAGCACACCACTGAATCCCAGTGCAGCCTCGGACTGCAAACTTCATGAGAAAAGGTTATTTCTCTTTGATATTATGTAAAGCCAAGTACAACTTTGGGCCTGAACAAACAAATTCTAAGTTCTCTGCTTTGGATCTGTTTTTAAGATACATTTTTTAACAGTTTCAAAGGTATTGTAGATAATATTTCTTTTTGCACTTTTATATTTATATTTTAGCATTATTAAGAAGTATATTTTCTTATGTATCCATGTGCAGTGGACCCAGTCCAAAATTAAACAAATAAGGTCACACAAAACCAGAGATATTTGCCCTAAGAAAATGAAAGATAAATGGTGTATTGGTTTAATTGAGGCTACTCCAGTGGATAAATTTAATTCCTCTCCCTTCATCATTCACTATCAACAAGAAATGTTTAAGTAGAGTCCACATTATGTGGAACAAACATAGTATTTCACTTTCATAAGATCAGAAAGCTAAACCCTAATTTCAGAGACAATACAATGTGTGTACTTTCACATATGCAAGTGGACTGAGAAACTCAGCAAGGCCTTCTTTCCTCCTTCTTCTGTGTATTACTACCAAGTGCCTTGCACTTCAGATACTGTAATTTTTATTGGAGTCTCTTTCCTTAAATATGTATATAAAATATTTTTTTTAAAAAAGTAAAAGCTACTTAAGACTTCTTCTAAACAACATATACATTCATGCCTAAGAAATGCCTATAAACTTATTCCTGATAAATGCACTACATATTCAAATCCTGACAGGATGAGAAGCTTATGTGTTTTCTTTGTAAAACCTAGCCATTAAGCCCTGCTAGCTTTCACAAATAGGAGCAAGTACGACCAGCTATTTGGAAATGCTTTTCTTTCTACAAAAGTTGCATTGTGACATTAATCTGACTTTATTCACAAAGTTAGGTTCCTGTAGTCTGTGAATCTGCATGTAACATCCACTTTCATTTCTAGCCCTGATCCCTATAGCATGTTAGTATTTTATAATTTTTCAATAGATATTCCATACATGTAGATACATATTATACCAGAAAAAATGGATACAGACAAGAAAATGAAAATTCAGTCTTTGCTGTAACATTGAGATGATCTAAACAGATAGTGATTTTTTTGTTGTTGTTTTCTGATGAAAGGTAATAAGTTTTAGGGAGTGAAATCATTAAATCATTCCATGTAGAAGTTCATGCACAATGCAATTTTGCCAGGTAACTCTGTGATTTAATTATTTTTCTCAGCATTTTGTGTGGCTAAAAGTACACAGTATGAGCTAAGTGATTGTACTGGGTGTAAGTGGAAAGGTTTTAGATGGACCACATAGAGACCTCTGTGAGAAGAGACCAGGGCCTGCCCCATTCCAGGCATAGACAGCTTCAGACAGCTCCAACAGACACACCATGGGACACAGCTAAGCTCATCAGCCAAGCTGGTGGCACCTCTGTGAAAACATATTTAAGGGGTAAAAATACTGTGTAGTGGAATACGTGAGAGGAGTGAGAAAAAAGAAGTGTAAGAAACAATCCTGCAAACACCCAGGTCAGAGAAGAAAGGGGGGGGGGGGGGGGGGGGAGGAGGAGGTACTGCAGGTGTCAGAGCTTAAATTCCCTTGCAAGCTCTGGAGAAGACCATGGTGGAGAAGGTTGTCCCACTGCAGCCAATGGATGACCATGCCAGAGCAGATACTCACCCTGTAGGCTATGGAGAACCCCACATCAGAACAAGTGGTTGTGCCCTGAAGGAAACTGCAGCTCATGGAGAGCCAATGCTGGGGCAGGGTCCTGGCTGGAGCTGCCAGCTGTGGGGGGCCCATGCTGGAGCAACCTGGTCCTGAAGGACTGTACCCTGTGGAGAGGAACCACACTGCAGTAGTTTTTGAAGAACTGCAGCCTGTAGACAAGAGTCTTGATAGAGCAGATTTATCCCGGACTGTAGCCTGTGGAGAGGACCTATGCTGGAGCAGTGGAAAAGTGTGAGAAGGAAGGAGCAGCAGAGAGAAACTGTTATGGACTGACCATAACTCCTCATTCCCCATACCCACCGTGCTGTGCGGGGGAAAGGACATAGAGGAGTTGGGAATGAAGAATGAAGTTGAGTCTGGGAAGAAGGAAGGAGGATGGGAGGAAGTTAGTTTTAGTTTTGGTGGATTGTTGGGGGTATTTTGTTGTGGAGTTTTTTGGTTTTTGGTTTTTTTATTCCTCACTACCTAAATCTATTTTACTTGGCAATAAATTAATTTTCCCAAAGTATGTTTTGCCTGTGATGGTAATCGGTAATCTCACCATCTTTATCTAGAACCATGAGTTTTTCAGTTTTATTTTCTTCCTCTATTCTGTTGAGGTGGGGAAATGAGAGAGCAGCTAGGTGGGCATCTGGCAGCCAGCCAAGGCCATCCCACCATAGTGGTTAAAGTTTGATTATGGAGCTTACCAAAAGCAAGAGAAAAAAAATCAGTTCATTTGTGACCAGGTATCCTATTAATTAATTTACCCAACCAAACAACATACTTTGGCACATTACTGTTTCAGTATTTTCTTAAACTAGTTCCATTTCTCTTCTGACAATGGTACTGTGCTGAAATAAAAGAATCCTGAGTCAAAAGTTCAAAAGGAAGATGGAAAAATCCTGTTTAATAATTCAATTCTGGCTAGTGAAATTTTACTGCAGAACTTATTTTCAGTTGTATGTAAATTCTAATTTGGAGCACATGATAAAATACTCATCTTGACCCTTATATTGGACTTCTCCCTTTCAGAATTTCGTGAGTCATGTTAATACTTTTAAATTGGATTTTTAAAGATATTGTAACAGCTGTTTTGGACGTATTTCTTATATATACCACTACTGTTCCTACATTACAGTAATGGGTTTATTTCTTCTTCTGTAGCATATAGATCAGTTATGAGGTGACTTGCTATAACATATTCATACAAAGAAACATTTTCTTACCAACTATTATTCAGAGACTGATTTGGGGAGGAAGACATACAGCAGTCACATTCAGTAGCTACTATTAATTTGGACCAATGAAACCTCATGATTTATTCAACAATATACTTCACCAAGTAGGCACCAAAATGCTCTACAAAGCCAAGTAGGATCATTCAACCTGGATTTACTGATATTGAGATTTATTGTGCCTATTTATGAAGGTATTAGAGCTGCTTGTGTACACATGCGCATCCATTCACACATGTAGTTCAGCTTTACTTACATACTTGTTTCCTTTAGCAAGTAAGCTTATTTCTTTTCAGTTTAGAATTAGTGATGCTCTTTTTTTCATTTCTATTCTCATTTTAAAGACATTTTTATCTTTAGCAAATGGCCTGCTTTAGTCCTATATATCTGTGGTTAGGCATATCATGCATGCTATGTATCTATAGAAGTGTTAATACTTGGGAATATAATACATAAATAGGGTAAACCCTTCTCCCACCCCTACACCTTTTTTCTTTCTGTTCATTTGTTTACAGTTTCTATACAACTTTTCTCCATAAGATGGGATGTAATGGATAGAGGAGAAGAATATATTAAAAACCTATAACATATTCACTAAACATTACAAAATATGTTAAGTCTCTTATTTCTGTGATACTCTTATTTCTAATGATTCTCTCATGCATTTTCTTACCTCAAGGTAAATCCTTCCTTAGATCACTCATCTTCTTCAAAGTAAGATTATTTGTCCAAATCAGAGATATGCCAAGAGACTGAATTAGATAATGAAACACTTGAGAGTTAATTAGATGTCCTACATAGGTGAAAAATATTAGATTATGGAGGTGATAAATAACAGACTTGACCTTCAGCATCTTGTAAGTCAAAACGTTGAATATGATGAAGAAAATTGAGTGCTCATGAATTCACATTAATTGTTAGTATCAGCTTCCTTAGATGACCCAAACTTTAAGTGCATTGGCACTTTCATTGTATTTTCAAATTCCATTTTCTCCTTCACACATCAGGCTTTAAAATTCATTATGAACTCCTGTTTATGCTTCTTCAAAGCAGGACAATACTTACTGGGATATTATTCTCAGTAAATATCCGGCTCTCCATAACTACTCTCCTGGTAGTACTAAGCCCTCAGAATATAACGCCTCCTGGCTTCTGAATTTGAAGAACATGAACAATCAAACAGTTGGCTCTTGTTGAAATGAAAGGCCTGCAACAAACTATGTTGTAATGTCACATTGTGCTGCTGCTCTTGTGCTGTGAAGTTAGCCTCTGCTATACACATGTCTCCATACTTATGAGAGGAACAACAAAAAACAACTGACTTTGTTGTTTAAAACAGAAATCAGATAGTCACTAATTTGTATTCTACAGACTATTTTAAGCTTGGGGATTCTGAGATTAATTTACAATTAATTGCTGTTAAATGTTATTATCGTACAGAAGAAAAAAAAACACATTAAGAAAATGATTTTTGAAAGTGTAAAGTACTGCTCTTATCTACTCACATTACATAAAACAGTAAAAATACGAAAATGCTGGCTGACTTGATTGGAAACAAACTAAATTAGCAGTTCTGAAAATTGCTTTCTAAATCTATTGATGAGAAAAAATTGAATATTTAATGTGATTGGCACATTTACAAAATTTCATCTGTATTATACTATTTTTTCTGCTTTTGAATAAATACAAGTTTCAACCAGTGTTGACAGTGAATAAAAAAATAAAAGGAGAAATCAAGTGTTTGAGTGGCTTTTGAGATTTGGCTCTGAACTGCTTACACATTTTTTGATGGTAAGCCTCTTTTATCTTCCAAAAAAATACCTAGCTCAGTGCTAGAGATCTGAGCTGACGACTCTACAGGGGGCATAGGGTTGTTGAATTATGCTGAAGTATGCATATATGTATATATTCAGTACATATACATTGCTTTACACATATTCCCACACACAAGACTATCTAATAAAAAGCATTTAAAAGTATCTCACGGGAGGAATTTTGCTTCTAAGTAGATGTGTCATACAACAGGTAGAAATTCAGAAATGAGAATTAAGAGTAAATCTGGGGGAAATATATCCAAAATGCAGTGAAAATAAGTCTAAAATTTGATAAAAACAAGTAAACAAACAAAAAAAACCTTGATGGATTTCATTTAAAGGATAAGATGGTGAAACAAGTGTCACCATAAGATTGCTTATTTTATACATCCTATACCTAACTGAATTGTTATTAAAATCAGAGCTGACTGAGCAATTATTTTAAATTCTGAGAATTTTAACATTGCTGATTCTACTTCAGCCAGAATTTAATTTTATTCTCCTCATAATATTTTCAATGACAATCAAAAAAGAAGTTTTGACAATTCTAAAAGTTTTTTTTGCATAATTATTAAAATATTTTAATGGAGTTTACTTAAAGAAAATAGTATAACATTTCCAGAAATTTTCTAATTTTTCTAAAAGCATTAAATTGACTCAAATCAGGCTTTTTTCTCAAAAAGTTTTGGCTCCAAAAATCTTTATTTTTAGGGGTTTTATTAAGATTTTCACTATTTACTGTTAATGTAGCTTTTTTCTTTTTGTGATACTCTGGACAAAAGCTCCCTTTACTGAAAGCAGAGTATCCAGTCTATGTAGAAGTTTTAAAAGAAAATCTGTTTAGATGAACTATATAGATGTGAAACCCTCAATCATTTCCTTTGAAGTCACATATTTTTTCTCTTCTGATTTTTGCCTAGCAAGCTGTCAAAATTCACAGAAAGTAGCACATTGTAAAAGTACAGTTTAGAAACCTAAAGTAGGTTACCTTTCTGTTCCATATCCACAGAGTTTGTCTTCAGACCATCATAGGTCAATTCAGCAACAGGCAAGCTGAATTCTTAAGGACAATTTCTAGGTTATTGCTAACAGCTATCATTGAGAAATAACCCACCTGAAATAAACATATTACATTTTCAGACTAGGAAGCACTGGCTTGCAGTAGATTACAAAAAAGAAACATTTTCTGCCTTTAAATGCATTCAATTTTAAGGTTACTTCTCGGTTTTTAAATGTATTTTTTTCCTAATAAAATTATTGTACATTTCCAGCCTCAGATATTGGCAGTTAGTCAAATGGCTACTTTGTGTCTTGGTGCCTCATTCATTGGCCTTAAACCCATAAAGAAACTATAAACGGAACAGCATTTAAAACACTTCACTTACTCAGAGGTGAATTTTCATTGTCCCTGTGAGAGGGAACAGTAAATTTGATTCATTAAGTTAATTATGTACTTATGTAAAGCATTTTGCAAAATTATTTCTAAAATCTACACAAGGTCATAACAAAGCTTTTCATTTAGTCTTTTTTTTTTTTTTTTGAGTTTAAAATGTCTCAAAGCTATTTAAAAAAAAAAAAAGATCTGTGTCCTGTAAACATGCATATATTCACACACACTTTCTTCACCTTTTCCATTTCCATAATAACCCCAAGCATGCTTTTCACCCATGTAGTATATATAAAACAATTCCGTCTACTGCATATTTTATTTTAGGAATTAAAAAACTGTTTATATCTTCATTATAACTTCTAAAGCTAGATATGACTATATCACTGGAAAATTTACTCTTGTATGGTGGTTAATCCACTTCAATTCCCACCTCAGGTTTCAACAACCCAGTGACAAAAAAAAAAAAAAAAAAAAAAAAAAAAAAAAGAGTTCAGCAGTTTTCTCACCTCACATTATTTGCAAGCTTATTTTTTTTTTGAATACTTTGCCAGTATGATGAGTGCATATACAATGATCATAAAGAAGAATTTAGTGATGTATAAGGACTATTAGTTGCTGTGTCCTTGCAGTATTTTACAAGAATTTTGCATATTCAGTAATCCCATCATACCTTAACAGGATGGGATGCAGCTCTATCAATAATTAAAGCTGAAAAGCATGTGTAAAATCAGGACTTAACATAAGGGAGGTAAAACATTTTAGCTTCAATAGTCTCAGGAGTCCAGTAAAGGGAGGAACAGCTGGAGTATCTGACAAGATACTGGGTATTGTTGCACATAGACTAATACTTCTAGGTAGGTTGGCCAGAAACTGTAGCATTATCCTGTTGATGAGGTAACCTGTACTGTATGGTGACCCAAAAGACAAAACCTCTTGCTTCTACTTTTGCCTTTAGAATTTGTGTCTTACAAAATATCTTTCTGTTCTTTCAAGGGGGAAAAAAAAAAAAAAAAAAAAAAAAAAAAAAAAAAAAAAGAGTTAGGGGAGGGGAACATTCTTTGCATACAGACAGCAAAATTACAGATAAATTACAATCTAATATCATCCTGTGGAGTTTTTCTTAATCCGGAGGGTCTTTAAATACCCTCTGTTAAACATCATGTAAACATGTCAGCAATAGCAAATAGAAAGTGATGCAAATTTTGAAGAAAACTACAGACCATTTTTCCTTCTAGGGTGAATAGGGGCTTTATGACTGACTGTTTCAAGGTCTATTCAAAGGCTTAGAAGCTCTATGTCATAACCTAATCACTTAACAGAAAATGCCAAAAGTGAGCAGAAGTAACATCTAGAGAAAAAAGAGTCTGCATGAACTCAAAAGAAACACTTGTGAGAAGGCATGTCTAGGCTATAGGTGTTGAGAAAATATTGAACTTCAGGAGAACCCACTTACAGTATCCTACAGAAATCTCAAAGGGGGTTGAAGAGGAGAAGGCTGTGTTTTCAGAAAGGACTTAATGACATTAATTCCCAAGATCCACTGATGCTACTAAATGAAAAAGAAACAGAAAGACACAGAAACAGTGCTAGCTGGCAGTGAAACAATGAAAGAGACAATGTATACAACTCATCATTATCTAGGAAGGACTGGACATTTCCACGCTGCCTTGAATTTAGCTTCGTATCTTCTCTGGCCTCAGTGTGGTGCTGTGCCCCTGAAAGGCCTAATCTCTCATGTACACATCTGGAGAGGCTTGTTACTGATGAAGTATCTGGAATAGTGTGTTGTGATGCAGCCAGCCAGACTGGTGCTTTCATGGTATGACATCAGGCTGTTTCTTTCAAGTTTGAGGCAATATTAATTTATAATATGGCTTTTTAAATCACCTTTTCATAGGAAAACAGAGAAATCTTTTAAAATATATTGATAAGAATTATATTTAAACTGAGATAAGTGACATCGTCAATATTAACTCTGTGTTTTCTTGTCCAGTATGCGCTGCTACCCTCAATTTTTGCCAAAGAAATAAATTCATTAGCTGTTCTCATGTAGATTTTCTCCTTTATGCAGGTTTCCACATTCTTCATCTTGTATTGGATTCTCAGCACCTGCACCTGGGGCAGCTGTAACAATGTCTTTAAAAAAACCTGAAATAGTTCCTGGAAAGGACAATGCTGCTGCTGACTGAATCAATACAATGACTGACCAGTAATTAAATGAATACACCTGTGCCTTTTCTTTCTCGACAGTGTAAAAGTATCTGTTACACTAAATGAGCCTGCAGTTTAAACTATAAGTTTGTCACTCATAATGTTTGCTGAGACTTTTTTTTGGGGGGTGGGGGCAACTGGGGGTGGCAGGGGAGAGGGGGATTAAAGGTAACTGGCTAAAACCACTCACAAAATTATAGATGGGTTTCTAGCCCACCTATTAACACTACAGAGACAGTGAATGGTATATGAGATTTTGAACAACTTTGGAACTCCTCAAACCCCTCTGCAACTATGTATGGGGAAAATTTGTTTTCTACCAGTTGTATAGGTATGGCTTATGAAAGCTCATGCAATCTGTGACAGGCAACAAGGCCACTCTTAGGATATAAATAAGATTCCCATATAAACTAGTGTCAAGCTGATATGGCATGCTGTTCTGCCTCACAGCTGGGTTAGTAATAATTCTCTACAGCAATCTTTTGTTAGCTACTCTATGATGAAACTATGCTTAAATTGCAAAAAATAACAGTGTGAGATGAAAAGAAGTTTCTCTTATCTCTGGACCTACTATCACTTAAAGCAGTTGCTTGCCACTGCATTTAGTCACAAGTCATGATCTCTTGTGAACTGTATGCATTAGTCTCATAGTAACTCAGAAACACTATTCAGCATGTAGGTTGGCATAAAATGCAGGTTTTCAGATGTAAAGCCACTTCACAAGGAAGTGTATTTGTGGAATCATCATTGCTTTCTTACAGCTTCCTGAGGAGGGCAAGTGGAGAGAGAGGTGCTGATCTCTTCCCTCTGGGATCCAGAGACAGGACACATGGGAATGGTTCACACCTGTGCCAGGGGAGCTTCAGACTAGATGTTAGGAAACATTTCTTTCCTGAGAGGGTGGTCAAACACTGGATCAGTCTTCCTAGAGAAGCGGTCAATGTCAAGCCTGTCAGCATTAAAGAGGCATTTAGACAATGCCCTTAACATGCTTTAACTTTTGGTCAGCCCCAAATTGGTCAGGCAGCTGGACTAGATGATCATTGTAGATTTTTTAACTGATCTGTTCGAACAAAACTGTTCTGTTCTATTCTATTCTATTTTTCTGTTATTCTAATCCACTTTACAAATCAAGTTAAAGTAATAGAGTGGCAGCGTAAAGTCAGAAACAAATTAGAGGTAGAAGTGGAGTTCTTAAATAAACATTACCAATAAGAAATAACTATGTGGAAACTTACTATGAGACTTCAGCATCAAAGAAAACAGGTGTAACAATCTATAAAATATGTCAGAAAAGGAGCTAAACAGACACAGTGAAAATAACAAGTCAGTTAAACAAAGGAAGAGGAAATTTTCCTATTTAACCATATGTAAATAGACAGATTTTTATGAGGCAAGTAATGATGAATAAGCTTTTAAAAGTAAGAAATGTATACATTAGTCCAGAAGACATGCATTAAAGTACAATTATGCTACTTCATTGCAGATAATAGGTCACACGTAGTAGATTTTGTCCCTGTACCAAGTAAGATGAGCTATGAAGATGAAATAAATGGAGGCCATCTGTGGGAAAAGGAGAAATTACAGTTATTGCTATTATACCTGGCTTGTTTCTGATGAAGGACGGTTCAATTTGCAGTGTCAAAAAACTTGACATCATTATATCCACCACAATTTGCCTCGCATGTGTACAAATATATATCTTCTTTCTAAATTCTTTTTCCTGCCTTTCCTGTTGTCCCCTTCCTTTTATTGATCACCATTTTTCCCAAAGTGCCATCATTTTCTTTTGATCTACAGCAACATGAATTCAAGGATAATTTCCTCTTTATTTTATTTTTTTTCATGTCTTCTGTCCTATTTATAACAACTCTTTTAATTCCATCATCTTGAATAATCAGTCCCTGTGCCCTCTGTCAGAAGGGTTGAATTTCCATCTGCTTAGTGATAATTTCACCTTGAAGAACTGCTGTCTTGACAGCAAGATGGACTCTTCCACTAAAAGTGTTATAGGAGTAAACAGTACAAAAAGACAGGAGGAAGCAAGCCCAAGGAGTGTGTAGGGTTCAGGTTCTCTTTAATGATTTTTTTAAATGTCTAGTCTCCATCTTGCTACTGACTGTTCTGTCAGAATTTAAATAATCCAGTCAGCTGATTAACAACTGCTAACCATGTTAAAAGGAATTGACTTCTCATGTTTTAAGGTATTCTGTCTTTTCCCGTAGTAACGTGAGTTCAGAAACTGGGAACAAGAAGAAAATATTTTCCTTTATTATAACACCTATAACAAGTATTATAGCTTATTATGACAAATGCTAGTGTCAACAGATGGTCTTTTGTCCTAAACATTAGCAAATGAATGTCAGAACAGCTGTGAGTCTGTTACAATTTTTTACTTGAAGATGAAAGGTTGCTCAATGGTCACCTTTAATTAGCTCTGCAACCAGGTGTCATGTAACAACGAAACAGGCATTTTTGTCATACAGTAAAAAAAAAAAAAATAATAATAATAAAAAAAAAAATCTATTCTCTTTTTCCTGGTAATTCTCAAATGCAGACTTTCATGTTAAGAAGGGGGGTGGGGTGGGGTGGGTGGGTGGTTCTCAGACCCTTTATATTTGATAAGCCTGTCAGTTTGCCAAGAAAGATGAGACCCTGTGCCTGACCAGCCTGTCCACTACCTGCGTTTTGACGGTCCACTGTATCAGAGGGTGATCTGACTGACCTACACAGGGAGCGACACTGAGTCAAATCCCTTACAACTACTCAAATCTCCAGAGATTTATACAAAAATGAACTTCAGCTGAAGACTTTTATTATACTAAATGCAAGTATGTAACAGAATGAGGTTCAAAGATTGCCAGTGATAATATGACTGCAAAGCAAACTTGAAACAATATACTTAATAACAGCTCGCACGAGCTACTCATAGAAGAAAGTTCTTATCCAACAGGTGCCCCTGTGGAGGAAGACAGGATCAGCCCATCAACTGCTCCCAAAAGTTACGATGGAGTCTTCCCTAACTTCTTCCCTCTTTTGCTTACTTTTTATACTTCATAGTACGTTTTATATTCATCGTAATACACAGGACTGTTTACAAGTTTCTTGCTTCTAATGCAAATTAGTGCACATCCTCGGATAGCATTACTGAAGTTCTCTACTAACTACACATGCTCCTTAAGTGGGGTTTTGCCCTCTTTCAGGGAGGCTCTTTGAGTTGGAGGTCGCAATCCCCCACTACCACAATTACTTTGTCCTACTTTCACCTTATCAGCTTGGCCAGAACTTTCTCACTTGGAGGATTCATTCTGCATAAATTAGATAATGGTGCTCTTCTTCCTATCTGTTCTTTGTCTCCCAGGGTTGAGTCCCTTGATTAGAAGTTCTTTTGTTCATCAGTTTTTTACAACTTTAGAGGGTAGGTCAGCTTGACCTAAACTTTGTGCACAGATTTGTTTAACACATAGTTAAACACTACATCAGAATTTAGTAATTTGGGAATGTAGACAATTCCCCACCTTTTGGATTTATTTCAGTCTAAGACCAGTTCATCTTCTTTACATTTGGGTGGAGCTTGAGTGACTCTAGTCATACATATTTTTGTCATTGATTGGTATCACATGCCCAGTGAGGTGTGGTAGTACCCTGGAGGCAGGTAACTTTGGGAGGAAGGTGTGTGTTGGTGTTACAATGAGATCACCTCATCCGAGGAAAGCAATTTTGGCACAATTATTGGGTCATTATTATTATATGACATCTCATCTTCTCAATTGTGTGGTACCATCAAGTTCCCATTCCTGCAGGGAGTACAACAAAGGCTGGCTGCAGGGTCTCCACTCTGCTTCACCCTCCTTTACTCCTATCAGCCTGTGCTGAGCTGTCAGGGTGTGTCGCTTAAGGAGCCGTGGTAAAGTAGATTTCATGCATGGCAACCATCATGAAAGCGATAACTGTATTTTACCCTAAAAAGCATTCTGTAATGCTATGCTTCTATTAGGTCCCAGTTTCCTCTAATTCCCCCCCCCCCCCCCCCCGAAGTAATTTTCCCACACAGACCAAAGTAACTCCCAAAGAAAGACTGCATAGATAGTTACTGGCTACAGTGCACTCAGCCACGCTGTTGCACCCGAATACTACTACAAGCCCACAGAACTTGTAATCATTTGCTTCTGAGATTTATAGTGAGCCAGAATGAAGAGGATTAGAGCTACAGGATTTACTGATCCATTAGTCAGTGAAAAAATATGAAGGTGTTTAGTTCTGGGTTTTCCCCTGTTCTATAGCATGCAGTTTGAATAGAGAGGATTAGGGTGAAGGACAGAAATGGAAGCAACAGAAATTAAATCTGTATGAACAGGTTAAATACTAGCTAAAGTTGTGAAGTCTCTGTAAACACTTCCTTTAATAAAGATCTAGTTTAGTTTCAAATGCATTGAGTCCCATGAATAAGATAGATTTTACTGGCTTACTCGTACCAGTCACATAAATATAAAAGTACTCAGCTCACCCATACTAATCAGTCTTTTTTATTCCTTTAGTTAGAAGATACTCTGTATTCCTCAAAGATAAAGTTACAAATCAATATGCAAAATATATTGTGTGTGGAAACAAATATCTTAAATTCAAGTGAAAATAAGTAGGATTTGCATATATCCTCTTCTGCCACCCTTCAACAGATTCTGTAAAAAACTCCTGGTCAATATATGTCAGTATGCAACACTATGAACATAAACCCCAATATATTTCAGTTTCTCTGTCTCTGGCCTTTGTAATAATTACATTGTTTTTTGGAGCAGTCATGAAATTTTAATATGAATTGTATCTTCTTGTAAGATATTAATGTAGCTTATGTAGCTAAAGAGTCATTATACTGCTTATTATTATGTGCATGCTAATGTTGTTTTCTGTCTAGTTATAGTTGCTTTTTATTAAACAAGGGAAAGGTCACTCTAAAGGTTATACTGGCTTTACTATGACAGTATTTAAGCTGCAGCACAAACTTCCCATAATGTCCTGAGAGGCTGTAAAAGATACTGTCATATTTTCATCTACTAATTGCTCCTTCAAGTGACCTGATTGTAGAGAAATTATCTATCTCAGCCTTCATTACATATCCAGACAGATATGACTCTATGTGTACTGTAGAGAACTATAAACATGGGATGATTAAAAAAACCCACAAACATAAAACGAAAAACCCCAGCCACCAAAACACCAAGGGCATAGGTTGACACTGGAAACCTTGGGACTATAAATAGCTCACAACCAGTTAGCTAAAGAAATACAGTCCTGGGACCTGGGAAAAACTAGATTCAGCAGTAAAACAAAAGTGCAAAGAACAAGTTTCTGATGTACATGAAAAATGCATAGTAAATTAAGATGTAACATGGCTTTGCAATAGTATCAGAGAAAAAGGTATACATAAACCTTTGTGTGTAACGATTTTAACTGTTGTTCTTATTATTGACAACAAATGCGTGGCTTTCTCTATAAGGCGTGTTATCTTTTTGCCCATAATATTTTGAATATAAAACTATGAGATCTTATGCAAATTGGGAGGCAGTGTAATATGAATGAGAGGGGATGTGGAAATCATTGACTGAGATGAAGCACCTAGGCATCTACACAATCACTGCAGCCTTTTTTAATATATGAAGGACAATCATAATCTCTAATACTGAGCACAAATCATGCAGTTCAATATACTTAATTCCAATACAGTTGTTTTGGTATCTTTGTTGACCAAAGCCTGTTTACAAAAGAGTTAACACTATACCAAGATTATCTGTTACTCTTCTTATTCTGTCTGGTTATGGAATAATAATTTTGAAACTGAAGCAAATTCTATACAGCAGAGAAAATCTTCATCCTAAACCAAAAGTAAACAAAAGCATCACATTTACTTGTCATAGATGCTGTTCTCTGAATGGATGACTCAGTATGTGCTCTTACAGTACCTAAACCAAAAGACTACCATCCTCATTAGAGTTCCTGAGTGCATGCTTTGCTTTCAAATTTGCTTTGCAAGCAAGTCACAGTTGTTATACCAAATACAACCCAAAGACATCTATTTCTAATGTTAAGATTACTTGTTACTACAATGTGCCTCTATTAAATCAAGCATTTCTCTTAGAGACAAAATGAATGTTAAAGGTCATTTCTACTGTGAAAAGTGCAAATTTCTACAAAGCATTTTAGTAACATCCTTTCATTGACCATATTCCCTTAAGCAATGACCACAGGAGAGCTAACACATTTTTTTGCCATCAGTTTGTTGGCTGCAGACTTTAGACGTTTCATCAATTTAGCCCTCAGGATTTTTTGTCTCGTTTCACAAACACTGGCTGAAATTAAAGTGATTTTATATCCTTTTCTTTATGAATGAATGGTTTCTTTTCTGTTTCAGTCTTAGCTCACTGTTAGAAAGAAAAGTTTTGTATTGTTTTAGTCATTTTTTGTTTCTTACCTATCTGATGTGTTTAATTTACTGTAGTCTGCAAACTACAGAACAGTCTACATTCTTTCACTAGTTTCATAGTGAGCCCTTCCTCTCCCTGCCTCTGACCTCTGTTATTTCTAAAACAGTTTCACTAGTCAGCTGTGAATATGTAAGCTTTTAAGAGAATTACTTTGTCCCTCCTATCCCCTTAATTGCAATCAATCAGCTGGTTTTACTCACTAACTTCAAACACTATCTGATGCTGACTTCAAAGACATTTATTCAAAGGGTTTATTTTTCATACTGGCATAAAGAGAGACAGCAAGTCAAATATAATTGGTTGGAGTAGAGAGAAGTACTTTATGTGTAAGCAACATGCTTCCTTTTGCACTGCTTCTCCACTTCTCTGTGAAGCACAGACAAGAACTCATCTCATTTTGTAAACTGCCGTGAGACAATGTCATGTATTTTTTAAATTTTGCTGAGTATGTATATATAACCAGGATTCAGTAGAATATCAAGGTGGTTCTTTTAATTACTTATTCCATAACTGTTTCAGCAGTTTCCTACTTCAAAAAAAATCCTGTTATGAGGGATCCATAAGTGTGTGAGAGTACGTGCCTCTTTCAGAGTCAATCAACCAAAAGGCTCTGAAAAGTGGCATTGGGACTGCATGTGCATTATATATACTACACAGACCAAGCAAAGAATGCATGCTGAAAATATCAATTATCATCAACAGTTCTAGAGCCAGGCCAGCTAATCACCTCTTCAGCTTCCACCAATAGGAAATCTGATCCAAATTGGCAGAATGAAGAGCATGGACCTTAAGGTACATGCAAAACAATCTAGTATTGCTTAGGGGAAAAAAATGCAGAACTGTTTTCTGTGTAGTGCTATTGTCTAGTCCTGCCCAAACTGGGTTAGCTCTCAAACTGCAGATGTGTGTGGAAAACTACCTCTTTTCCAAGAGAACTATGAGAAGTATGTGGTACACAGTACTACTGTGTAACGTTGTGTCTGGATCAGCAGCAGTCCCAAAAGTTTGTGCTGGTGGTGGAGGATTTTTTTTATTCTTTTTTTTATTATTATTTGTGATTGGATTACAACTCTTGCTGTGTTTGCTTGACCTCACTTTGAAAATCACTGTGTCAGGTGTTTTTACGCAATTAAACTGTCTTATTATGCACGTGTATCCTGGAACAGAGGTAGTCTGCCTGTCTGTCACTTATCTATCCACATGTGTTCTGATGACCCCAAACCTGTATCTTCATGGAAAGCTAATATATACAGATTACTTGCTTCATAAAAGTACCTATTAAAAAATATAAAATAAATAAATTTGTTCTTTAGAAAACACTTAAAATAGTTTCTGAACTCCATACTGAAATAATATCTCCATGCAGCCTGATTCTTACAAACACCTGTTATTAAGATTTTTTTCAGTTTTGGAAGAATACCTAGACAGCTCTATGAATTGTCTGATTTTTGCTGTATACATCTTTCAGATCAGATCATATAATAAGATTATAGAAATGTCTTTGTAAAATTAGGTTGCTGTGATAGAATGTCAGGCTATACTGGGATTAATTGTTTGCATTCTAGCCCCAGATAGTTCAGTTGTTGGTTTATTTTAAGTGACTGTGTTAATCAATCCTATGTCTTTTTTGGAGAGTTTTTTGGTCAAATTATGAGTATTGCTACCACACAAAAAAAATCCAAAAACGTCAACAGATGAAAAAGCATGAAACCAGGTCATATTAACATCTCTGTGTACTACATACAACAATGTGAGTTCTAGGAATAAAGAAGAATTTTCTCAGGAATAAAATCAAACCTTTGAATAAAATTAATTGGGATATAATAACATAAGCAGCCTTTTTACTATAAATAACAGGCTTCTAGTACTTTAGGATTTTCAGAGGTGGGGGTGGTAATAACCCCCCCCAACATCTTGAAACACCTAAAAATCTACGGTGTCATATCACTCAATAATTTAATAAGCATAATATTTATAATCCTTTCTTTTTTTCTGCAAGGCAACTTTCCACAGAATTTGCCCATTGAAAGACAGAACAAAGCTGATGTAGACACATCTAGACTCCTGTCCTAATTCCTGGAGTGGGAATATGTCACAGTAGAACAATGGCAAAGGAAGAATCAGCCAGTGTGTTCCAGTTTGTGTTAAAAGCTTGTAGAACGGCCAAAAATTAGTGAAGCCAACAGGTGGCATTTCTGGGCACTGTCCACCTGGGCTCAGATCCTGCACTGCATTTTCTAACTGGCAAGGCAGAAATTCTGGCTTAATGTGATTATCACTCTGAGTATTAATGTATTGGCTCTGGGTTGCAGAGCTGGCCAAGTCATTGCTGCCAAGACATTAATACTCCTTGTGAATAGGAAATTGAGCCAGATTCTTCAACATCAAAGTCAATGAAATCATTATTACTTATGTCCATTCAAACAGTGATTCTCAGCCAGGAGAATCGCTATTCCGAGAATGTAAAAAAAAAATAAAATAATCATATCGACAATCTTAAAAAAAAAGAAAAATATAACCAAAGAGCAGAAAAAATTACATTCATATAGATGTCAGCAATAAATACAGATATGTAGATATGAATGCTGTCAAAAATAAGATGAGCAAGATCAGGCCAATAGTTTTTTTTTAAACATGTGAAATCAAGAAATGGAAATACAGTTACAGTTTAATCCAGTCTGATGAGACATAGTAGAACCCAGAACTTTAAAAATAAGATCCTCATACAGGGAGTTTTACCAGGGGATCTTTGAAAATATCACACTACATATTGTCAACCAAACACATCTTATGACCTTTTCAAAGCAAGCTAATTCTCAGCAACTTCATGAGAATATCAGCCCTGTGATTAGACCTCCTACACTGCAACTAACAAATCTGTCAACTGTTTCACTCCTGTGTAGAGTCCAGTGCTGTCTGACCAGGCTTTTTCAGCTACTCTACACAAGAAGGGTGTAATATTTTAATATCAAATTTTCTTTTTTGAAGATATTGGATATTATATGGGTTTTTGATTTAGTGGAGTATGCAGCAATGTACTGAAGTCCCAATACAAGCACAATATAGCAATTGCAATAAACAGTTGGATCACATTACAAACACTATTTCCACCATCAGTCCTTGCACACTCACTGTCACAATGCTGGGCATCCTCAGTCACTGGGAAGGAGTATGTGGGTTGGAGTTAGCTCAAACCCATTGCTGTTTTCAAAGTATTCTGTTGGTTGCTTGGGGTTTATACTCTGTGTTGGGCTGAGCCACAAATACACTTCCCCTATTGCTGGCCTGTCTGGCTTAGAAAGATATGCACACTTTTTTGCAGGGAAGGCCATTTACAGTCATCTTAACAGATTAGTTCAACTGTTAGTCTAAAACAAAGGTCATCCTCTGGTCTCCTGTGTTAAGCTCAGCTTGCTTTACAACAGCTGTGGTTCACCCTGCACTCTTTCTTCCCTGAGCATCACAAGCACATTGCCTGTGTCCATCTTCTCTGAGCCTTCTTCCATTGTAGGGTTTTGGTGACTGGTCACACCATAACGTTGATTTTGTGGCAGCAGAAGGAAACTTCTATTGATAAATAAGCAGGTTTTATTTGTGGGTATATGTCACTGTATGGAATATGTAGCAGTTTTGTTAAGCTAGTGAAAAATAAAAATGTTCTTCACTTATAATGCACCTCTAGGACAAACCATAGATAGAAAGGAAAACTAAATAAACAAATTTTGCTCCTAATCCCAACATTGGCAAATAAGATGGGAAACATCTATTTACCAGGAAATATCAGGTATGCAGACAAATGCACCCAACAGTACCTGTGCTGTCAGAGAAGTTTCCCATGAGTATATACAAAACACACCTATGTCACAGGAAAAGAAACATAAAAAGACTGAGTATTAATTAAATATGGGGTTTTATGTAACTAAGTAACGGATGGATAATGCTAAGAGATTTGGGAAATCCATGAGCCAGGATACCTTACAAGGTATTTTATTCCCAGCATACTTCTCTTGATCTCAAAAAATTTAACATAGTGGATTCTCATTTTATCCACATGGGTCAAGAAGAAAGCTGCTACCACAGGTGGCTAGGAGTGGCATTGCATATCTATATTCCTATGATGGCGTGCGATAACAGATATGTTTTGGCATGCAGTGAGATATCTGGGAGCATTCCTGGATCCTCAGCCATAATGTATCTGCCACATTGGCACAATTGCCCAGAGAAGTGTTCAGTGCTGAATGTCAGTCAAAAAGAAATGGCCTAAAATATTAGTCCAGCCCACATGAACATAAGTAGGAATGACTTAATGGTTTCATTAACAAAAATAACCTCCTGTAGATATCCTCCTGATTCACATTAAAATGTCAAACAACAATCCTGTTATATCGTGAGGTCTTGTATTGACAAAACTGCTCAAAACTTACAGAAAAAATGGTCAATATTTTAATCTGTATTTATTGTTTCATTTTATTACTTCACTTTGGCTTGCTTTCAGCTTTCATTTCCTATTGCTATTATGATAGGAAATAAAATACCATAGGGACGTTTGTTTTTATTTGCTTTCAAATCGTCCTTAGAAGGTCTAATCAAATACATATTGGATAAATATGGAGGTACCTTAAATTTCCACAGTTTCCCTGAGCTTAGGTAAATCATTTTGATTATAAATCAGAATTATAAGGAGCAGGACAGTCAGTTCTAGAGAGCTCACCATGTCTCCAGATTACAAGTGGTAGGTGCAGCACATCCAATAGTTTTGTCATTTTCTTCCTCTTTTTTTTCTATTAATGTATAAAACTTGTTTATAAGTTTGCTTATAGTACAAAACTGCATTTAATACATTTATTTCTGGTAAAATAAGTGAAATATCTAATAAAACATTTCCAGTTTATTTATATTTTCTGATGTCTTACTATAAACTGTGCCACATGTTTAAATACATGTTTACATATATTCTTCAATTATTAAAAAAAAAATCAGCTTTAGGTTTTTTGCATCTCTGAAAGTTAAAGCTAATCAAATTTCTGTTCTGTGCAAGGAAAAATATTCAGTTGGGTGTTGATCATTTGTTTTATGTTTTATTCACTGATTTCTTATCATAAGTAAATAAAGTCTAGGTTTTCTTTGAGAATTCTTTGTTGATTCATCAGTTCATATCAAGACTACTTAGTAATATTTTGAAGGATATGATTTGACAAGTTATTTATGGTACATAAATTGCTTCCTTTGCTTATATTTAAAGTATTATGCAAGCAGTAAAGCCAAATCAATACCAACACAGAGGGTCAGGAAGATTTTTCTACAAAGAAACTTGTTTACATGCCTCATGAAATTTCTTTTCCTAATGAACTTTAAACAAACATACAAGCAAAAAAAAGCTTCATAGACAAAATATTCTAAAAATTATATTGACTGAACAATGTTGACTAGCTCAGCACAGAAAGGTGTTAACTGCTAAAAGCATTAAACTGTCTCTTTTTTATAAGGGATAACAGATTATATTAAATTCCTCAATATTAGTGATTTATCTTGAAGCGCTGTAGCTAGTTGTCCTTCAGTTGTACATCAGCACTCTCACATAGTAATGGTAACAAACATAGAAATGAGCCATATTTGGTTATCTGCTTCTTTGTTCCCAATATACCTATGCTCATTGAAAGGACCTGCAGCTCAGGTGGACACTGTGGAGGGAGCAGGAGATTGCTTCTTCCTTGAGGGAGCTACCTCAGAGGTGGAGAGACATACTGGCATAGGCAGGGGTGGCAGCAGACAGGCAGGGCTTGGGGCTAAAGGGTCACCCTGGGGCCTGAGAAAGCTGTGCAGGGGGTGGGGGGTGGGGGAAGGCACTGAGGTGAGAGAAATGACCTGCCCCTGACTGAGACAGCAAGAGCTGTGCATAGAGTGGTTTTCATTACTGTTATTTTCTAGTTTGCCTGACCTAATTGCCTTGAGATTTTTCTGTGTAGAGTTACGTTTCTCATCCTCACCCCAGTAAAACCTAGCTTTCCTTATTTTAAACCCCTTATGGTATTCTGTGGTGAGACTCCCTGGCACAATCAGCTCAAATCTCTGGCCATCTCGGGACCCTGTCACAACCCCAAGCTGTGAGTGTAAACCCAAAGAGAAAAACAACGTCCCTGTTACTGCAGTCTGGAGGATTGTGCTATGACTACCTGCAGGCAGCGGTCCTGATGCATTTCATTCCCACCACAGTGATCTACAATTCTTTTTATGGATTTCCATGGTCTCTCTCTATATTTTCTGTATGAAGTCTAATTGTGTCACTTTTACTCCTCTGTGGCACCTATTTGTCTCTTCATTCTACTGTTGACAACAGTGGCAAAATAAGATACAATTTGTCTTAGCACACCCAAGTGTAATTTTACATAAATACACTAAACAATGTATGCGATAAAGTTTTTCTGTTTAGGCATGACATTATAGATTTGATGTTCCTAAAACACATCAGCCTTTTTCTGTTAGCTTCTGAAATACAGTTGCAGGTTGTTCTGGATGTTGTCACAGACTTTATCTGTAGTTGCAATGGGAATGCCCATTTTGGCAGGTGAATCCCTTTGTTCTAGTTAAAGAAATATTTGGACATATTCAAACAAGGAAAGCAACGTTTAACTTGTTGTGCTTTAACTTTTACTTACAGTGCTCCCTGTTCTAATAAAATTTACAGTCTTTGAAATCCCACAGTCAGGGATGTTATTGTTCTTAAATCTCACGTGTACCATGCAAAGCTTTCTGAAACTCAAATGGTTTAATTCTGAAATGGTGAACCCATAAAATGGATATTTTATAAATGATGCAACAATCATTTTCATGAAGCTCCAATCCAGAACAATCCCAGTTAAATTATGCACCAGACATAATAAGAAATCATAAGGAGGAAGGGAAAATATAAGATAATTTCCTAAATTATGGTGAAATGTTCCACTGTTGAGTGCCAGGACAAGATATACAGCATGAGAAAGAAAGACTGTTTTTTCTTGGACTAAAGATAATCTAGAGAGTCATGTGCCTATTAATCCATTGGCCAATTTACAGTTAAAAGTAATGGTATGACAAAAAAACAAACAAAACAAACACAAAAACCCCAAAAGACCAACCAACAAACCAAAACCCCAAAAGAAACTCCCCGAAAAAAACCCTCCAGAACTTGTAAAACTTATAGAGGTTAATTAATCAGTCTCATAAACCAACATGAAATGCTAAAAAACACCCCCCCAAAAGAAACCCCAAAACAACCCACACCCAAAAAACCCCAAAACACCAAAGGAAATAAAGCATTTATACAGAATTTAATCAGATTTTCTTTCGTTGTTTTAGAACTTTGCTCCAATACCTCATGAGAGTTCAACATTTTCCAGCTAAGGATTTTGGTTTGGGTTTGGGGTTTTGGGGTGTGGTTTTTTTGTCAGATGATGCTGACACTGAGTTATCTAACAACCTTTAGAAACTCCATTCCTGAGAACACTTTGTTTTGCATTGTTTTGGGTTTTTTTTCCCAAAAAGTACTGATCTATTTCTAGTATTTCTACTACCTAAAGGTTTAGGAAATCACTGTGGAGCTGCCCAAATGTTGTCACAAGCTGCTGGTGTACAGAGCTCTGTGTCCTTTGACAAGTGTTAGTCTGAGCTTCTTCAAGAGGCTAAAGATAATGGGGAAAAAGTCTGAAAAGTGCATTTGTTCTTGATTTAACTCATAAACACCAGACTCTTCCCCTCTTTAGTATTTCTTTGAATACGAGTTTTTGCAATGTGAATGTTTTAGTGCCTTGGAAAATATTTGTGTGAGCATTTGTTTGAAAGATAAGCATATTAATAATGTCTATTGTTCTTTGATGTGTTTTCACTAATACCTTAAATTACATACCATCACATTTCTTTACATTAAATGGGAAATCAATTTTCCCATTAACAAAAAGTTATTTATGGCTTTTTTGTTCTGTCCTGGAAGATTCAGTGTGAGATGGATACCAGGCTTGAAGATTTGCACTGAATTAATATAAAAGTGTGTAGGTGAAAAACACTGGGAGGTGGAATAAACATCATTAACTCTCATTATAAATAGGAAAAAAAAAAAAGAAAAAAAAAAAAGGAAAATATATTTTCATCTAACATGCAAAAAAGGAATTTTCATCCTCACTGAATTTCTTAGAATGCAGTAGGAAAAGACATCGTGAGAAAATCATATTTTTATGATTAGGTATTAAATGAAACTGCAGTAATGATGGTTTCACATTAGATTATTTTCATGCTTTACAGCAAGAGAAGGAAATATAAAAATGAATTTTATAATTTTGTCACTAATGAATATCATAATGTAATGCAGCATTATTTTTACATTTATGGGGAGTGACTGGAAAAAAATATGGATATATCTGTGAGCCTTACATGATCTATAGCCTAGCTGCAGGTAGACTCCTCAAAAGATAATTTGTCCTTATTTTCTATAAAATGTTTTCCCGATTTTATTTAAGTTTTGGTTAGTAACCAACCTCTATTAATCAGTTATTATAAATTCAGTGGAGATTAAAATAATTTCAGTGACAGTTTTACTAATGTTGGAATATTTTGTCACAAATAGTAGGGTTTGGGGGTTTTTGACTTTGTGAGACTCATACTTTGTGCTATTAAGAGTCTCAGTTTACATACGGTGGAAACATTTCATCAGAAAAAAAAAATATAGGACACAAGCAAGACTATATCAGTTTCTTCTCTTACACCACAGTAGATCTAGTCCTTCGGTTTAGGCAAGATAACATGTTTCATTTTTATATGAAGTCATTTGGGGCATAAGCATGTGGTGTCTAGCCCTTGGGGTCAAATGCCTTACTTATTAGAAAAACAAAGACAGGAGACAAGTCATTTAGTTATTATAACTCAGTATAGACTTGTACTAACTGATATCCCATAAATATATTATCAGATGTGTATAAAGGTTAAATAAAGCAAGATTTGTTTTACCAATTGCAAAATGAACACTGGGAAACAAAATTCCTGAGAAATAGAACTTCTGTGTTTTAGACCAATACATTGACCAGTTTCAACTAACGTGAATTTATGTTCAAGTGGCAATCTGGATGCTTAGTAATTCTTTGGTTTTGAGATATGGTCCTTGAAGAAGACTGATAAAATAATTTGTTTTCCCTTTGAAAGACAGGCAGAGAGACTCAGTCATTTCTCAAATAGCAAAGGGTTATGCTCACAGAAAGATTTGAAGGGCTGCAGAGAGAAGAGGGTAAGTCACAGTAAAGAGCTGAGAATTCATGATGCAAGATTAAGAGATTGCTGAAAGTTGTAAAAACCAGACAGCTGTGCCTTGGATGCTATAGAAGGAAGTCCCTTCCTAGGAGAGGACTGTGAGTGATTTGCTGCCATTCAGAATACTACAGAGTTGTATGAAGTAAGATCGTGGAAGCATTAGCTTGTTCTAAAGGACAGAGTGAGCAGAGAGCTGTTATAGATAAACCTTTATTTATTTCTAAACCTACCAAATAACTTTGAGAGATGTAATTTAAAAAATCTAGTTCAGTTCATCTTCTGTTAGAAACTGTTTGTTTAGAGAGGAGAGTTAGAAGACATTGGTCATTTTTTTAATTTAGTCCACGAAGAAATTGTATTCGTTTATGTCAAAGCACCGGGGAATTTGGATTTCAGAATAAGTTAATATAATAGCCTCCAATCTCTGCTATTGAATACCCAGGGATTCAGTAGAGAAATTAATGTAGATAAGGCCTTCAAAACTTCACTTACTGGATTGTGAAGGTTTTTTTATTCACATGTGCTTAAAATATTTTTCAGTAAAAATTTTCAGTGTGCTCAGAAAATTGGCAATTTGTTTACAACAATGGAGAAATATGTTTCAAATAAGGTCTGGCATTTAGAAAATTAGTGAATGAATAAATAAGGAAACTGTATTTAATTACTCAATATACAAAGACTGTATGTTCAACATCAAACCAGATGGAAGCATACCGGATTAAAAACCAGTAAAACACGCATCTATTCATTTCTATTGTAGGATTTACAACCAAAGTTATAAAATGTATCAAGATGAAATGCACGTTAAAAAAAAAAAAAAAAAAAAAAGTCATCATTAAAAAGGGAGAATAAGTTATCATGAAATCAAAACACCCTCAAATGTGCTAGTTAAATTCAAAGTTCATGACTGTGTATCCTAGTCAGAAACATATTCTGTGGTCATTTGAGTTGGTCAAAATTCAGTCGTATGCTACATGTTTAGAAAGCGACACATTTGTATGAGTGTATCATCATGTAAGACTACATATGAAGCATGTAAAACCTTATTTATTAATAGTCTAGAGACTTGGCTATTGTCTGTTGAGGGATTATTTCCAGTCTTTTACATTGTGCTTTTTGATGGGGATGACTCATGTTTGGGAAGTAACTGTGATTAAGGTTTGAATCAGACAATATTTGTTTACTGTTTCACTTCACAAAAACCTTGAGGCATGTTTCCTTTCAGAGGAAACTATCGATTTGTATTCTGCTTCTTTAAAAAAAAATAAAAATACTGCAATTGTAACATCAGTGAGTAGAAATTTAATCCCTTTTATACGTAAATAATTGAGATTTGAAACATAGCAGAAATGCACTTGGTTCGGGGTTGTGGTTTTTTTTTCAAGGACCTATTGGAACCAGATTTTAGGTAGCTGCTGCAGACTCTACATATAAAAAAGTGTGCATTGTCTCTCCTTGTTTTTTCACCATCACTAACTCTTCTCTGTGTGCCAAAAAAGATGTCAACAATAAACAACAATGAACAATTTTGAAGTTCAGAAAAGTTTATGCATCTAGCAACAGCCTGACTTCCTTCTTTTCTGCCTGAAAGATACATAGTTATTGTCCCAGAAGAAATGTTAATCTACTTGCTGATAAATATGATTTATTTTATTTCATTTTGGATCTTCAGGATGTGGAAGACTAGAAACAAAAGTCCTTTGGTCTAGATGATGAGGTAGTAAACATAAGAACTAAAAAAAATCCACATTGTTGCATCGACACTAAAACAGATATCTCACTGGGTTGCTTGCTAAAGAATATTGTTCTGATTCCTTAAAGTCTTTGCAGATAGGGTGCTAGTCATAACACATCAAAGAAACTTATGGAGATTGCCTTTATACAGCATTTGATACGATAGATGGCTTTGTGTTTAACTAACCCTGCCTCAGTCCAAGTCATTCTGGTTTCCTTGATGTGCCTCCACACTGGAAAATATTTATAACTTCCCAAATACTTGTGTGGCATCAGTTTTGCAGGTTACATGTTTTGAGGTTCTGACCTCAGAGACGAGCCATTTGTAATCATGTCAGGTCGTTAAAAAAAGATTAAGTTAACAAATAAGCTGTGTGCAGAGCCTTGATTTTACCCTAGGAAGTATTTCTGTTGAGCTTTAGTAGCTAGGAAGGCTGATTTAGCAGAAAGAATGCTGGGATTGTGATATGCCCTATTCTTTGCTTTTTCTCCTATCCTACAATCTCACACTGAGATTATAGGAACTGAGATCTTTCCTTCAAAGGAAGAGATAAGTACAGATATACGTGTAGAAGCCTTTGCATTATAAATCTATTCAAATCACACCATCAGGGAAAGATTGACAGTGCTGTGCTTCCAGATACACTGAAATTAAAGGCTTTTACAAAACTTCCCTAGCATCTTTATAGTGCTTCAATGGACCCTGTGGGTGAACAGTTTCTTTTATTTACTATGAGAAAGAACAGAATAATTATCAGGCGACATCTCTGAGGAAACCTTCACAGATATTTCTTCTCCTTCGCTTCCAGATGCGTGCATGCTGAAGGGATAATTGGGTCCTACAATACAGCAGAGAGGAAAGGTTCACCAATTCAGTGGTAATTACACTACAATTAGCAACATTCTTATGCCATATTCTGTGAGCCTGTTCATATTTAGTTGAAAAGAATTACTCTTCTGAAAATTATCTGTAATGCTTCTGTACAAGTTCAGAGTTAATGCTACCGAGTGCAACCCTTTTAGAATTAAAAAACCCAAACAATGAAGTAAAATTTTAATGCCACCTTATTATTTGTATTACTAATTGAATATTGTTGTTGGTACACAATGTTCCATCAACCCGGCCTCTGGAAAAAAAAAAAACAAAACAAAACAGGAAAAATAGCAATGCATATTGTAGTATTTTATCAGTACATTGCATTCAAACTATCAGTAGAATATTCGTTTCAACAGACCTGAAAGCATCATACGTATCAAAGAAAGACAAATTCACCAAATAAATGCTAGTAAGTAAGAATTTCATGCCTGGGGCACAAGCTAGGTGAATCGTGTGGAAACTGAGAACTTTCATTAGAGACAAATTGGGAAGACAAAGCAGAAGTTTACTGCCTGATAATTATAGATTAATACCTGTGATATGTCATCTCTTGTTCACCTTGCTTTTGATTTTCTATCATACCCTGAGGTTTATTTATTTCAGCAGTGAGTCTTCTAATCTGAGAGGGGGTTTTGGCAACTGCCAAAAAATAAAAAGCTTAGATAATGAAATCGTGCTCTATGTAATTTTATTTCTGCAAGTCTTGTCCTTTGCAGTTCTGCTTTGTTTTGCCACTTTGTCTTAACATTGTTATATTTCTTCCTTTTTTCTCTTGTTTTCCTTCTATTCAAATGCATCTTGTATTAGCAATTCTTTCCATTAATCCTCACACAATTTTCATACTCAGTTCCCCTTTCTCCCTCTTTTCACCCGAAATAAGTGAAACCAATCCAGGATACCAGATGCCTAGAATAAAGAAAAAACAATATTTTTGTAACTTAGCCGTATATATACATATTAGGTGGCAATGTTATCTGCTATTTATGATTCCTGAAAATTCCCATTAAAAGACCAAATTTTCATTTTTGATGGTTTAGCTAATCTTTAAAAATGTAATAATTGTTAGTGGCAGGAATTGTTCCCAAGTTGAACTGCTACCACGTGGATTTTAAGTTTTTTATCAAAATAAAGCAGCCTGACATTGTGGAAAATAAATGGTTTGTACATTTGGAAAAAAAACTTTGATTTTTTTCACTGCAAGGTTCAACAAGAGCAAAATTCATGGTTTAATGACTTCTGTTCATCATGCTGTCAAGATAGCATGTCATTTTTACCATTCTTCAAGAAATTTGCTCCCACTTAACCAAGCTCTGAAGCTCTCAATAAAATCTTGATTTTCAAATCTTCAGGAGAAAATTCCTTAAATTTTAGAAGATTAAGTATTCACACAAAAACTTCATCAGCACTGTTCCAGTACAGAGCTGAAGAAGGTAAATGAGACTTTGCATGAAATATGTTTATTTGGCAACCAAAAGATCACCAGAATAGTTACCAGGACTGAAATGCAATATGTTGTTGCTCTCTTATTCTCACTATTATTCTGTTGATGGCCTGGCATAGGAGTAAGAAAGACAGATGGATATCGAGTAAGATCTTACCACTGGAATACTGAATGAAAGCAGCTAACTGAATGTGGAAGAAGCTGTGGAAAGATTAATTGCTGAAGTAGGTGTTGGATAGGAGGAGGAGAAGAGGGATTATGGGTCCATAGTAAAGGCTAACTGTCACTGTTCATAGACTAAGAATTATTCTTCCCTAAATTACTTTTAAATATTATTTTCTTCAGTTATCTAGTTATAATTGTTTAAACAAATGGCTATGACATTATATATTCAGCTTCTGTATTTTACTTTTCTGTCATGCTCATACAGCCATATGAATAAATCAAAATTCTAAGTTAGACTTCCAATGGTCTTTAAACATTTATTTTGCTAACCACAGAACTTAATAAACTTCATGTTAACTCCATTAAGATTAATAAATGTCCCTAAGGTGACCCTGGCATCATAAAATTAAACTAGGTGATGGTCAGACTCCCTCAGATACAGTCTAGCTATCATTGCCTCTCTACCTGCCTTATTGCTAATTTCAAGACTTTCACTTCTGATATCTTAAGGTGTTTAAGTGTTGCCATGATAATTCAACATATCTGAAATTAATGAGAATCCTAATGTGGCAACTGTATGTGGTCTTGTTGTCACACAGAAAAAGGCACAGAGGTGATAATTTGTGCTTCCAGCCTTACGTCCTTTCTCCTTGGCTTTCAGCAGGCTGTAATTTATTTCATCATCTATGAGAACATAGTGTGACAAGATATTTTCTCGACAATTTAGCCATTACAGATACATTAAATGCTGTCATTTTTCTGTCTGAAATGGTAGGTAACTGTACTAAAAGCTAGAATAAGATGCAAAATTTTCATAACACTGTAAAGTAGGTCTGGAATTATTCAGAATTTTCACTTGGTTCCACAGAGAAATAATGCGTAGTCAGCACTACAAAGCATCTGAAAACAGGACACCATGCAAGAACCATGTAAATGGAGAAAGGCAGGGTTAGAACAGAAAAAGCTGTAATTTTTTTTTCTGGACTTAATGCAAAACATTGATTTATATGCAATACATACATAGGGATACAGAAGGAGTAAGCATGTGTTTGTCTTTCACTTTGATTAAAAAGAAGACCCTTGCTTGCTTGTCTTTCATGTCAAGATGAAAAGAAAACAAAGACATGAAAGACTGAACATGTTAAATGCATGTAGTGCAACAACAGAAAAACTTGTTGAATAGCTGCTCTGAAACAAGTGTCACATTCTGGAGTTAAATGTTACTTTATTGCGCATATTATTGTATAAAGTTATTGTGAAAATAGCTAGACATTGATCTATCTGTTCAAGCTATAGTATTTAGTGGTGCCTACAACAAACTTTACTAATGTTGCTTGTCTTGTTCAGCAAACATACTCTGCTCTTGTATAACTATACTTGAACTGTAAAACTCACGTGTAGTAACTCAGGAACTGATGAGAAAAAGAACAATTTTCCAGTCAAAGCTATGGTAAAATATTTTTCATTCTTTAAAGACTTTTAAAAGAATTAAAACAATTAAACAATTAAAGAATTAAAATAATTTAACAGAATTATTTGTCTCTAGATAACAAAATATAGCAAAAATGTTTTCCATTACCTACTGAAAAAGAAGAAAACATTAAAACAATTGTATGAACTTATTAAAAGGATAATTTTACATTAAAAATAGAATAAATTCCAACAACAAGAACAACAAAAAAACCTACCAAAACAACATCTTCCTCTGGGGGAAAAAAAAACCCAAACAAACCCAAACCAACAATCAAAGAATATACTACATTGTTTTATTAAGAATAATTCATTAGAAAACTAGGTTCAATTTGTTGTTAAATATCTTTATGATACAAAGCAAAAAAAGTACTCATCTAATAATTAACTGATTTCTCAGTGGCTTAGTATGATTACTTACTGGTGCAGCAAAACATGGAAGGGGAGGTCTTATGAAGAGTTCCGTATGTTCTTTAGAGCTGTATCAACTAAATTTGACTTTTTCAGGACATACGATATGCACTGACTAGGTCATTATGAATATGCACATACTTTGGCTATGAAGTTTCTCAAACCACCATAGTATGCAACCATGATACCTTCTAGATGAGGGTTGTCAAGGTAAGATAATATTTTCATTTTGTTTATAAATATCAGGGAAATTAACTCATCTTGTTGATAAATATGAAACAGTTTTCTACCGCTTGAAAGTTTTCTAAATGTATTTTTCAATGTGTTGTTAACATTATAGTTGCTATGATGATCTAAGTATAAACAAAAAGATAGGTTTGAAAAAAAAAACCCACGACATATTAGATCAGCGAGCAAGTTAGATCTTAAACTTTTCTCTCTTCAATATATGCTATTTTCCAAATAATTTAAAAAGTAGATGTCTTCCTACATTTTTCTTTTGTTTTTTAAATGAAAGTCATTAAGGTCTGTAACACCATGTAGACAAATTTTATGTAAAAGTAACATTGCAACAGCCTGGGCAGTGCTGAAGATTAGGTGCAGGGGGTGGTACTTTTAAACATACTAAATATGTGAAAAATTATCAACTGTGGACTGATCCACCTGTGAGATACATGAGAAGGCTCCTCCACATTGTGTGGAGGAGGAAACAAAAACATGTTGTTGAGACATTGCAATAGAAAGGACTTCTGTCTCTAGCAGAGACAGAAGTATGACATAAGGCTAAAAAGAGAAGCACACTTTCTAGATTCTGATATTCTTACTCAAAGGTAGAAAAATGTAATAGTAATCATTTTTAAATAGTATGATGTAATGCGGAAAGATGGTGTCCTGGTTTCAGCTGGGAGTTAATTTTCTTCTTACTAGTTAGTACAGTGTTGTGTTTTGGCCACGATGTGAGAACAATGCTGACAGGACACTGATGTTTTAACTGTTGCTGAATGATGTTTATACTAAATCAAGGAGTTTTCAGTTTCTCAGGCCCTGCCAGCAAGGGGGCTGGAGGGGCACGGGGAATTGGGAGGGGACACAGCCAGGACAGGTGACTCGAACTAGCCAAAGAGGTACTCCGTACCATGGGATGTCATGCTAAGTATATAAACTGGGGGAAGAAGGAAGGTGGGAACATTTGGCATTATGGTGTTTGTCTTCCCAAGTAACCATTACACGTGATGGAGCCCGGCTTTCCTGGGGATGGCTGAACACCTGCCTGCCCATGGGAAGTAGTGAATTAATTCCTTGCTTTGCTTTGCTTGCGTATGAAGCTTTTGCTTTACCTATTAAATTGTTCTTATCTCAACCCTTGAGTTTTACATTCCTTTCCGATTCTCCTTCCCATCCCCCTGGCTGGGGGGAGTGAGCAAGCGTCTGTGTGGTGCTTGGTTGAAGGCCAGAGTTAAACCATGACAGATGCATTTAGCTGCAGCCATTATGTGTAGTCCTTTGGGCTACATCATCTGAAATCCTGCAAGTGTGTAAAGTTCTACTACTCCTAACATTTCAAATAGCCATGTATATCCTCAAAAAAGAAAGACTGAAGGACGTCTGGCGTATTAAGATGGGCCTGAGCTTGCAGAGTGTCAGAAGTTTGTTCAAAAGACATCTGAAGTGTCCTTCAGTGGTCTTTGGGCAAATTTTATCTCTTCCCTGAGGGGTTCTGTGGTTATACTGAGAGAAGATTTGGCAGGGCTGAAGTGCTGCGAGTCACAGTCTTCCAACTCTGAAACAAAGAAGAAGTTTTTGTTAGATACTGAACCCTTTACTCTGGCAATGGCTAAGCTTTAATTTCTTTGGGACTGAACTCATCCCATGGAAATTAGTGTAATGAAGAGGAAGCCCTGCTGTAAGGAAGTGGTTTTAAACTCTCATCAGAAGACAATGTCTGAGGGCTCTTATTGCTCTCAGTAAAAGATGAAAAGAGGGTGTTGTAGTCCCCAGGTTGCAATGGTTTATATGGCTCCCTGAGGTCCTGTAGTGACCTACCACATTTCCTTTACAAGGAAGATGTCATGCAGAAATAGAGGAAACAGAAGCATTCTTGAATTTTACCTCATCATCAAATCAAAAACAGATGTTCATCAAAGCACAGATCTAGTGGATACTCAACCCAACTGCAGTATTTCTGGTCTAGCATTCAACTGTGTGCATTGGAAAACTTAGGCCAAAATCATCTGAACCCAACACCCACTTAAAGGGTTCTCAAGAATTAAGTAATAACTTTATTTAGATTAGAATTAAATGAACTTTAAGTTAAATTGTTTTGCAGGTATTTTGCAGTTGGGGTTTTTTGACATTCCATGTATTTTTCCATTCTTTAATTCTTAAACTATTACGCAGAAAAATAGGCTTTCTTTTCCCCCTGCTCACAGTTAATTGTGTTCCGGTTCAAGCTACAGAAACACTTAAAAACTGGGACAGAATTTACTTATTTTCATAAGAATCTTGTATATTTTCAATCGAAAAATGCGTTTAGAATAAATAAATGGAAGTCATTTAAATGAATAATTATGACGTTAAAATGAGTCTATTCTGGATGTCAAATCCCATAACCTTAATTACTTATTATGCTAATAATTCCAATGATTTTCATAGAATCATAGAATGGTTTGTGTTGGAAGGGACCTTCAAAGTTCATCTAGTCCAAGCCCCCAGCATGAACAGGCACCTTCCAATAGACCAGGTTGCTCAAAGTCTCATGCAGCCTGATCTTGAACACTTCCAGGGATGACACATCCACAGCTTCTTGGGGCAGCCTGTTCCAGTGCCTCACCACCCTCACAGTAAAGAATTTCTTCTAATATCTAACCTAAATCTACTCTTTTTCAGTTCAAAACCATTCCCCCTTGTCCTATCACTAAATGGCCTTGTAAAAAGTCCCTCTCCAGCTTCCTTGTAGGCCCTCTTTAGGTACTGGAAGGCTGCTATAACGTCTTCCCAGAGCCTTCTCTTCTCCAGGCTGAACAACCCCAACTTTCTCAGCCTGTCTTCATAGAAGAGGTGCTCCAGCCCTTTTGATAATTTTAGTAGCCCTCCTCCAGACTTGTTTCAATAGGTCCAAGTCCTTCTTATGTAGGGGGCTCCAGAGCTGAATGCAGTACTGCAGGTGGATTCTCACAAGAGCAGAGTAGAAGCAGGAGAATCACCTCCCTTGACCTGCTGGCCATGCTTCTTTTGATGCAGCCCAGGATTCGGTTGGCTTTCTGGTCTGGAAGCACACATTGCTGGCCCATGTTGAGGTTTTCATCCACCAGCATGCACAAGTCTTTCTTCTCAGGGTTTCTTTCAATCCATTCTTGGCCCAGCCTGTATTGATTCTGGGGGTTGCTCCATCCCAGGTGCAGGACCGTGCACACGGCCTTATTGAATTTTACTAGATTCTGTAACAGTTGACTAAGAGTTCTTGTTTAGAGATTAATATTTGCTAGGGAGTTCCTCACACTCATATCCAAGCTTCATCACAATATTCCACTGCAATATCACAGAAACTGTGGGTAGTACTTAAAAATGAGAATGATTGCTATTTAAGAGTCCAGAAAAACTTCTAAACCAAATATTTTAAAATATCTCAACAGATGCATTTACTACCTACTGTTGTATTAAAAAGCTAATGAAAAGCAAAAGAATCATCTTCCATTCTCAGCTGGCAAGGCACACGGCAGTAACAGTAAATTCTGTGGATGAACACTAGATCAAAGTGGACAGGGGCGTTACTGGGTTAGAGAAACCTGAGCAAGAGCCAAGAACACCACCAGGAGCTGGAAGCTCTCATGAATGAGGCTGAGGTGGCTTGGGCCTTGCCAGGTGCAACCATGGGAGATTATAATGGCCCGAGTGAGCCCTGCAAACACAGTGTGGCACCACAGTTTGCATGGGAGGGCATACAAGGAGGGTCTTGAACCTTGCTTGTAGGTCCACAGCCCAGGGAAGTGCTTTAGGTCTCTGCCAGGATGGTGGGCACTTGCCTCAGAGTTAAAGCCAGTGTGTCCAGAGAGAAAGCCTCTGTGATGTCTGATGCTTCCACTGGTAAGGAAGAAGGCTGCTTTGGTACAAGCGGTAGGCTGCATGAGTGCCCTGACACTTCTTCTGGAAAGAACCTGCCTCAGGTGTTCACAGGTTGATGATCTGTTATGACAGGTGGCTGGGTTGCAAGAAACAGTTAAAAAGCTGTGTGGTATTAGAAAGTCCAAGGTGGAGATAGATAGGTGGTTTCAGGGCCATGCTCCTGTAGTGGACCCTAGTGACCCATAAAAGTAAGACTCTGCTTCAATCTCCATGCTCCTGCATTACAAACAGGAACAGATATGAAGGTTTAGCAGCTATAGACACCCACGAACAAGGTCTGCATGGAGATACTGCACCAGCAGCACACTCTGGTTACCACAAAAAGAAACATCAAGTGTTTATAGTGAGTGACTCTGTTAGGGGCACTGAGGCACCCATCTGCCAGCCTGACAGGGAAGCACATGAGGGATATTGCCAGAACATACCGGGAGGCGATGAGGTCAAGGACAGCAAGAAGGGTTTCTTCAAGTACATCAGCAGGAAAGGGATGACTATTGAAAATGTGGATCTGCTTCTGAATGAGGTGGGTGCCCTGGTGACAAAGGACACAAAGAAGGCAGAGTTGCTGAATGCCTTCTTTGTTTCAGCTGTCACTGCCAAGGCCAGTCCTTCAGTTTCCCAGGCCCTGGAAGCAAGAGAGGAAATCTGGAGAAAGGAAGACTTTCCCTTGGTCAAGGAGGATCAAGTTAGAGATCACTTAAGCAAACAAATCTGACACCCACAAATCCATGGGCCCTGGCGGATGCACCCCTGAGTGCTGAGGGATCTGGCAGGTGATGTTGCTCAGCTACTCTCCATCATCTTTGAAAGGTCATGGAGAACAGGAGAGGTGCCTGAGGACTGGAGGAAATTCAGTGTCACTCCAGCCTTCAAAAAGGGCAAGAAGGAGGACCCGGGAAACTACAGGCCAGTCAGCCTCACCTCCATTCCTGGAAAGGTGGTGAAACAGTTCATCCTGGAGGTCATCTCAGGGCATGTGGAGGAAAAGAAGGTTATTGGGAGAAGTCAACATGGATTCACCAAGAGAAAATCATGCCTGACCAACATGATAGCCTTCTATGATGGAATGACTGGCTGGGTAAGCAAGGGGAGAGTGGTAGATGTTGTCTACCTTGATCTCACCAAGGCTTTTGACACTGTCTGCCATAACATCCTAATAGGTAAGCTCAGGAATTATGGGTTAGATGAGTGGACAGTGAGGTGGACTAAGAAGAGCTCAGAGGGCTGTGATTAACAGCACAGAGCCTAGCCGAAAGCCTGTAGCTGGTGGTGCTCCCCACGGATAAGTAATGGGTCCATCCTCATTCAAATTACTCATCAGTGACCTGGATGAAGGGACAGAGTGTACCCTCAGCAAGTTTTCTGGTAATACAACACTGGGAGGAGTGGCTGATTCACCAGAAGGCTGTGCTGCCACTCAGCG